>NC_141534.1:265280000-265437083 GCF_021556685.1 Rattus norvegicus | reverse complement strand
CAGCAGGCATGAGGCGGGCTCATGTGAGTGCAGGGCGCATGGGACAGAGGCAGTCGGAAGGAGCCAGCTCTTTCCTCCTCTCTGGGGCCTGGGCCCAAGTCCTCTGGTCTTCCAGAGTCAGTGGGACAATGAGATAGCCATTATGTTGAGCATATAGGCCTGAAATCCTAGCTACTTGCGAGTCTGAGGCAGGAGGATTGTGAATTTCAGTATCAGGTATGTAGTGGGACCTGTTTCAAAAAAGAAAAACCGTAAAATTGGATGTATTAAAATTTTGTGAAATATGACACAAAGTACAAAGAAAGCAGGCGGAAGAGATGGCTCAGTGGTTAAGAGCGTTGGCTGCTCTTCTGGTGGACACAGGTTCAGTTCCCAGCACATACACCATCTCACGACTGTCTGTAACTCTAGTCCCAGGAGAGCCGATGCTGTTTGTCTTAACCTCTGGGGGCACTCGGCACACATGGTGTATAGACACCCGTGCAAGCAAAACACCTATAAAGGTTACACGCATGCACGCATGCACTGATGAGGACCGTGTACAGGGTGGTAGGGTGTGGTGTGATGAGAAAATTAGAAACAGGCAGAAGGTGAGGCTAGCAAGATCTGAGGTTGACAGAGGCTGACCACAGTCAGTCACTCCTGGCTCGGTGCAGGATGGGAATTGGCTGGGTAGAGGAGCTGCCCGTGTGCGTGCTCAGACGGAGCCCCTCTCGACTGAGCCTCAGCTGTGAATGCTGGGCAGCGTTGTTCTTCTCACTCAGTCACGTGTGGGCTTCCCAGATCTCCTCCACAGCATCCACGTGCCTGAGTGCTGCTGGGATGAAGCCTTGGGGGAGGGGGTGGAGGTGGGGTGGTAGGGTGGTGGGATGGTGGGGGTGGGGTGGCCTCAGGACTGGGACCTGAATCTCATTACCTGACTCTGGTTTGCACAGATTAAAGATGCCGTTGCCCTCTGCGAGCTCTTCAACTGGCTGGAGCAAGAGGTTGGTTCTCACCTTCATTGCACATGAGGCTTAAAAGACGGAGCTATCAGCCGTCCGTGCCACGGCTGTCACCTCCTGGACCCTTGTGGCCTAAAGCTTTTGTCTGATTTTAGTGTTTTCTATTACTCTGTGCACACATATATCAGTAAATTCTGTGAGGAAGAAAGACTTCCATCACTGTGGCTCCATGGTAGATGAAGGAATAGGAAAGTCAGCCCTCCTGAGTGACAGGCCAGCTGGGCGTGCTGGGAGGAAGCTCTCTTGATGAGTGTGGTTTGAACTTTAAGCCATAAAACGTTTCATATTAAATCGACTGTTGGCCATTAATCTGTCCACCCACACCTGGGGTTGACAAGAAGTTAGTTTCTTCGGGCTGCTGTTAAGTAGACTCGCTCTGCCTTTAAACAACGGGTTGCTGCTAGAAGTGGGAAGACTGGAGTAGCCTCACTTCTAGTGCGGCCATGGTTTCTCTGTACTTCAGTCTTGCTGTCTGGAAGTCGTTTTGTCGTCCTGGATACAGATGGGCTCTTGCCGTTTGTTTACCTTCTCTTAGGACCGTGCGGTGTGAACGCTGGCCATGTGCCTCGCCGTCCTGAGAAAAGATCCAGGCGGTGGCTGTCTGTCCAGGGCCAGATCGCCTCACTCGCACCTTCCTGCATCTGATTGCTGTAGTCTTCGTGTCCTCTTGTCACAGCCCCGTGGTGTCTTCGCTCTAACCGTTTTATTCCTGCAGTGCTCTTGCCTTCAGTAGCCTTAAACTTAGATGCAGTGCATTTCGGCAGCTTTGGGCACACAGTGCCGTGACAGAAGAGTCCAGTGAATCATTAAATGGCTAGAAACCCTTCCACTGTAGACAGCTGTGCTTGGAGCCTGCCAAAGTTTCCTCCCTGTGAGAGGACACACAGTGTATCCTGAAGAGTGGTCCTTCCCGAGTGAGAGCTGAGGACAAGTCAGCCGTCTGAGGAACCCCCTTCTCCTGTCTGGAGCACGAGTGACTCTCAGTGATGATTTATAAATACTTTTTTTCCTGCAGGTCCCCAAAGGTGGCGTAACGGAGATCTCTGCAGCTGACAAGGCTGAGGAATTTCGAAGGTAAGTGTTTGCTGAGGATACCCGGGGACTTGTGCTGACTTCTTGGCCAGCCGAGTGTGCTGGGAGGGCCTTAATTCCCAGCACCGCAGCCCTCCCGGTGACTCTGCTCTCTCTGTCCCAGACAACAGGCTGACTTTGTGGACCTGAGCTTCCCGACGATTTCCAGCACGGGACCCAACGGCGCCATCATTCACTACGCGTAAGGCCTGCAGACAGAGGCCTTTACACCTGCCTCTGCACAGGAGTCTGAGCAGGGAGACAGTTTTCCTAGAGGCTCCATGCCCACCCCTGTGTGTCTGTGGAGACTGAAGTGGGAGAGAAGAACCCAGACGCCTCGTCTCCTCAGAGTCCTCAAGTCTCCGCCTTTTAGAACTCTCCCCTTCCTTGTTTGTTTGTTGTTATTAATATTTCTAAGATAGATTCTCACTCTGAAGCTCAGACTGGCCCGGAACTCACTACATAGCCTAGGCTGGCATCAGCCTTGTGATGATCCTCCTGCCTCAGCCCGAGATTGCAGGGATTAGCTACCACACCCGCCCGTACTTCCTTTCTGAGGCTCAGAAACTCAGAACCCTTGTATCTTCACTGGAGTTCTGGAATGACTTCTTCCCAGCAGCAGGTTTCTTGTTGTCCTGCTCTGTCCAGTGTAAGTCCCACTGCCGCATCTAAAAGGTGGACTGCTGACTGACTGTGGAGAGAGGTGCTGGCAGCTGAGCCGTCTCTCCCTGACTCCGGCTCCAACCCGGCGTCCTAGTCGAGGGTTTTTGTTTGTTTGTTTGTTTGTTTGTTTTTTGATGTGCTCAGGACCTGAGCCCTGCTGGTGGAGACGTAGGAGATGTCATTAGGTTGGGCATCAGCTTACCCAGGTCAGCACTTTTGCCCCGTGTAGGGCGTTTTGTATATGCCTGTTTCTCCTAAGTGTGCAGTCAAGCAAAGGGCTCAGTCCGTCTCTGGGCTGCAGTTGCGATAGACTTTGCTCCCTTAAATAATTGCGTTTAGAACCATTGGTCTTGGGTAGATTTCAGAGCTGTGTGTGGGAGGTAGTCACACATGTGCCGACATCACTCACACTAACACTCCTGCTCCAACACACAGATACCAAAGAGGTAATGCTCCTGCTCCAACACACAGATACTAAAGGGATTTACTCAGATGATGAATTTCATGGTGGATTTTTTCATATGGTTAGAGCAATAACAACATCAAAGTCCTTTGCTCCTCTCGGTCTTTTCACTGCAGGCTGTTGAAAGTCTGCTCACAGGCTGGGCGGTATCCCATTGTTTTGTTATTGCCGGAGAGGGATTGGTACCCACAGAGTGTGAGCTCAGAATGCTGTCCTCTTCTGGGCGTTCCCCAGCCCGGCGGTGCTCTCTAGAATATAGGATGGGGAAGGTGGATCTCGTCTCACAAAGAGCCACCCAGTAGAAGCGGGTCCACAGAGCCCTGCCCTGCACAGAGACCCTTGGACAGGGTTCGGAGCCCTGAAGCTAGGGAGCCCGTCATGGACCCTGGAGCCCAAGCTTAGACTGTTGCTTTTTCTGTCAGGTGGTTTTTGTTTTTGTTTTTGTTTTTTGTGTTGTTCGTTTGCTATTTGAGATGTGGCCTCACTGTGTAGCTTAGGCCTGTCCTAACTTGTAACACTCCTGCCTCAGCCTCCTTACTGTTTTGTTTTAAAGTCATCTCAAGCACTGTTTCTGTCCCATACACAAGCGCAGTTCCCCTTTTTGTTCCCCTTTCTTAGTTGGCAAGCCAGGCTGCAAAGCCTTGGAATAGTGTAAGCTTAATGCCTGTCATTTATTGGGTAATTTTTCTTTTCATAATAACTTCTGACTTAAATATGCTTCAGGACTAACATACAGAGGCTGGATATAGTGGCACATACCTGTAATCCCAGTATTTGGGGAGGCAGAGACACTTGGCTCCCTGAGTTTGAGGCTAGCCTGGTCTACTGAGCAAGTTCTAGGATAGCCAGGGCTACATAGAGGAATCGTGTCTTGAATCCCCTCCCTTAAAGAAAGAAAGGAAACATAGTATAGAGCATTCATACCTGCTCAAATTTACCAAGTGGTTCTGTTTTTGGAATAACCAATTTTGTTTTCCTTTGTTAGGCCGATCCCTGAGACGAATAGGACCCTGTCCCTGGATGAGGTGTATCTCATTGACTCCGGTGCTCAGTACAAGTAAGTGGGCCAGGGCTGCTGCAGAACCTGAGACTGACCAGCTAGGGGTTGAGGACAAACTGTGCTCTAGCAGAGTGTGTGCGATCCAGCTGCTCGCCCATCCCTACCCCTCATGTGTGCCCCTGCTGCTCGCCCATCCCCACCCCTCGCTGGCTGCCAATGGCATTTTCTGTCCTGTTTTCCTTTTGAGCTACACAGGACGATGGGTAAATTATGGAATGAGCAACTGAGGGGAGGCAAGCTTTGGGATCTCCGTGAAGCTTTCTGCTCCATCCCAGGGAGCTGTCTGCCAGCTCCTGCTTGCAGCTGCCTGGGGGCCTGAGGAAGAAGGGTTCATTTTGAACATATATATCTGAAATGGACCTGCCCTTGCCTCTCCACTTCTGAATTAGTCTTGCCCCTTTCACAGCTATCCACTTTAGCATTTTCTTTCCCCAGGAGAAAGACTGCAATTTGCCTGGGTCTCATTGTTGAACCCAAGAGCAGGCCAGAGTAGTTGCTGTGTGTACAGAAGGCCCTTCCCCACTGCAGTGGAAGCCAGTTAGTGACTGGGTGACCACAGTCTGGCCTGGTGTTCACATGGGAATCGCTTAGTCCTAGTATACATTTTTGTCTTTCCTGAATTGTATAGGAAGATTCTGTAAGTTCTATATTTGGTGTGAACTAGTGTATTTAGTTAAAAGGCACCTCTTTAATAGGCCTCTTTAATAATCCTGTTGCTCTCCAGCTGCAGGGAAAGGATTTTGGTTTTCTTGCCACAAGTTCTTGGTCCAAGCCTCTGTACTTGGTCTGCTGCTTTTCGTCATGACCAGTGATGGCTGTCTCATTGTATCCCTCAGAGTATCCCTCATTGTATGGCCCCAGAACACAGCCTGTCAGGACTGTATCCATTCCTACTCTCGCAAGCCAGTCTGACAGTTACACTTTGGTTTATTTTTTATAACAGTTTTATTGAGATACACTTCACCCACCCAAAGTATAAAATTATTTTTTATGTATACACAGAGTTGTACAGTCATTGCCACAGGTAATTCACGTGTGAGTTTTGTACAGACCCACCTCTTTGGGTGTGTGTGTGAGTTAGGCTGACAGCTCTTGAGGAAGCAGCTTAACCTTGGAGGGAACGCCCGCTGTTTTCTGAAGTGGGTGTGGCCTGTGCTGTTCAGCACTGTGTGTGTAGTTTCTCCATGTTCTGTTTCATGGCTGAGAAAGGGTTATTTTGACTGGAGAAACTGTGTTTTCTCTCCTTTTGACAGGGATGGAACTACAGATGTTACCCGGACCATGCACTTCGGGACCCCTACTGCCTATGAGAAGGTAATGTGAAACAGAGCCTTGAGGCCCTGCCTTCTTACAAAGAACCTTGCTTTTATCAGGGGGTTGCATAAATAAATAAAATTATAAGCAGGGTAGTAAAACGCTCATTTTTGTGGAGTCAGGCTCATTGGGTTTATGAGATCTGTGTGATTAATTATGGAGGATAAGACATTTATAGAAAATTTAAAAGCTTGCTGTTAAGGTCAGAGCAGCTCAAGTTCAACTTCAAATAGCTTTGGCCTTCTCTTGCAGGGGAGTGGGTAGTAAAATATGTGGTTTATCGGCAGGGTCTCGATTGGATTCTGAAAGCCACCCTCTTATTTTTCCAAGGTCAGCGTTCTTATTTCCGGCTCCCCTTTCCAGGAACTTTGTTCTGCTCTGACAAGTTAGAAAGGTAGCATATAACCAAGGTAGAGAGATGCCTGCCAGGGGTCTGGAAACTGGGTTAGCTCTCTGCCAGTCCTGACTGTGGCCTTGAACATGTGTTTCTTCTTTAGACATGGGCACAGTGGTGCCAATCTCCTGGGTTGCACATGAGGCTGTAAGCTAAGAGCTTGGAGATCAGTCAGTCTCGAGTCAGATAGGCTGAGACTCTGAGCAGTCTGTCTGAGGGAGAAGGGTTTTACAAGGCGTGCTGGGTGGCTTTCTTGGCCCTGGTGGCTTGACCTTACCGTTTGCAGCCACCCCCTACCTGGAAGATTGTGGGCCTTGGGTGTAGGGTGCATTTGCTGGGGTCAAATGCAGGAGGCTCAGACGTTAGTCTTTTCTTGCCCCTCTGGCAAGCCCTGGGGCTCGTGTGGGCTAACCTCGACGACAGATAGCCTGGTGGTATGGAGACCAGATGCTGAGGCCAGATGCAGCTATCTGTGGAAGATGGCTGGCAGGGTGCCCAAGTGCCCCTGTTGGGGAAGTTGGTAGAGGGTGTGTGAATGTTCCCTGGTCTCCCCACCTTCTTGACAGAAGGGAAAGCCTAGCAGATCACCTTTCTGCTACTGCTTTACGTTCATTTAAAGATTCTCCGGCCGTTACCTGTGGGTGAGCTATGGAGGTGTTTTTGCATTTTTTTTTTTTTTTATTTCACTCTGATGTTCTCTGCCGTTCTCGTAGACACATTAACAGGCAGGCTGCTCTGATGTGCTAGAAGGGCTGTAGGGTTTGAATACCTGCCTCCTGCAACCCCCCTCTGGGCTTTCTTTGGCAGGAGTGTTTCACGTATGTACTGAAAGGCCACATTGCTGTGAGCGCGGCTGTTTTCCCAACGGGAACCAAAGGTAGGTGGCTCACCCTGTAACGAGGCAGGCTCGGAGCTCAGCCACACCTCAGTCCTAGTTCAGTTCTGGCTCCCCTAGGATGTGCAGGACCCCTCCCCCAGCCCCTGCCACTCACGAGCCAGGCTTAGGATGGTTACCAGTGCCGGTTCTGGCTACTAAGAGGCTCTTGACACACGCTGGGGTAAGTCCGGCACAAAGGCCTCAGATGCAGTAGAAGTTAGGGCAGCCTCCCCATGTCTTCAGCACGGAGCCGTGTGTTGTTGGATTTACGTCACCGAGATCCTGACGTGGGTGTACTCTTCTCTGAGCACTGGTGGATGGGGTGTTGGCCTGCAAGTTACAAGACTCAGGCCTTGACTCTGGCAGCGGGGCATGTGCTCAACACCCTTAGACGTGGTCTTTTCATCTTTCATGCCTACCAGTCTGTGCGTAGCCTGGTGAGAATCTGAATTGTAATTCTGAAACCTTAAAGTCCCAGGGCCGGGGAAGGAATTGTCTGCGTCACCCGTCGCAGCCTCAATCTGAAAGCAGGTGGCCATGTCTTAACCCGCTGGTGGGGATGGTCTGGCTTTAGACTGAACTCTGACTGGGTTGTTGAAAGTTCTCCCTTGTGCTGGGCTGAACTCTGAACTCTTGAATAACCTTTGCCTTTTGGATTCTGTTTGAGCCTCTGAAGCCAACACACCTGATCCCTCAAAGTGCTGTGGGATACCAACAGCCATTTGTCTTGCAGGCCACCTTCTAGACTCCTTTGCCCGGTCAGCCCTGTGGGATTCCGGCCTGGATTACCTGCACGGAACAGGACACGGCGTCGGGTCTTTCCTGAATGTTCACGAGGGCCCTTGTGGCATCAGTTATAAAACGTTCTCTGACGAGCCCTTGGAAGCCGGCATGATCGT
Organism: Rattus norvegicus; assembly: GCF_021556685.1. Lineage (NCBI taxonomy): Eukaryota > Metazoa > Chordata > Mammalia > Rodentia > Muridae > Rattus > Rattus norvegicus. The sequence continues at coordinate 265,429,338 of NC_141534.1, read as the reverse complement.
CACTGATGGTGGGTGTCTGTCGGCAGAGGGCAGCTCTCCGTTGTTTCTTATTTTTCAGTTATTTTAAAGAAAATTGGTAATGCCTTCCCCCTCCTGTCATTTTGAACGACAATAATAACCTTTTTCAATTATCGGGGTGATTTGGGCTCATTTCAGAAAGAGTAAGGTATGGATAAAAATTAAAAAAAACATGGTCTTTTATTTGTGTAGACATTTTTGTCTGTGTACAGGGTCGTGCCAGACACGTTGTGTTCTGCTACGTTATATTGCTCAGTGTTTGTAAACAGGCCTCCGAGCCACCTCACTGTGTCCTCTGGTACACAACGCGCACCGTATAGCAGACTCCTTACCGAATTCTGCCTCATGGTTAGTTTTCAGACCCTTAGAGCCTGACGCCTGTAGTGTTGTCTCTGGGCTGCCGTCCTGGGCGGGGGCGTTGTCTCTGGAGTGCTGCTTCTGTGTGGGCCGCCTCTCATTTTGAGTTGTTTGCTCTAGAGCCAGGGTATTATGAAGATGGGGCGTTTGGGATCCGCATCGAGAACGTTGTTTTGGTGGTCCCTGCGAAGACCAAGGTGAGTGTTCACATTATTTGCTTAAAAGTTTCCTACTGTGATTATGGGGAGCTAAATGTTTTTGTGCCATGGTAGATCCAAAATGGAGCTTCTTTCCCCCCATACAGGGATTTTTACTGGAAGCTTCTTTCCTTTGTAAAACCAGAAAGGGACAGAGGATGTAGCCCAGTGGTAGCATCCTGGCTAGGCACCGCAAGGGCTGAGCTCCACCCACAGCACTATCCACCACAGGGGGAAAAAAAAAAACCAGTGAATGGAAGAGCCTGAGCTTTGCACTGGGTGGGCAGAGGCACCTGCGTGTGATCCCTGAGGCTCACATGGTAGAATGCTGTCCTCTTACACACACTCAGCAAACAGGACCACCTTGGCCACATGGCTTATTGATTCAGATGCTTTATTCCCCAGTAGAATCTTGTGGACTCAAACCAGAGATTCCCCAAGTCCAGACACTCTCATATCACCAGAGATTCCCCAAGTCCAGACACTCATATCTTGTCCACCTCTCCCTCACAGCAAACATTAGCTCTGTGGACCTGTTAGTAGGGAGCTCTGAGCACTGTTCCTGCTTCTTGGTAACTCAGAGGGGTGGGCTCAGCAGAGCCTGGGAAGTTGCTCCTTGTCTGAAGACAAGGTGCCTGGTGACTGCTGGTCAGGTCCCACTTGTACACTTCTTTGGTGGGGTGGGGTGACAGGCTTGGCGGAGGAACTCAGCCATTCCCTGTGCTTAAGGGGAGTATAATCTGCTGTTTCCTTTCTCCTACAGTATAATTTCAATAACCGAGGAAGCCTGACCTTTGAACCTCTAACTTTGGTTCCCATCCAGACCAAAATGATAGATGTGGATGCTCTTACAGATAAAGAGGTAATGGGGGATCTTGGGTGGACGTTGGGAGGAGATGTTAGTAAGGGGTGGAGACTGTTCTCTGGTCCATTCCCACAGTTCCATTCAGAAGCTGACTGCTTCTGGAGTCTCCTCTGGGTCTAGCCATTCTTGAATGTGCTGGGTTCTTAGCACAGGTAGCCCTATTCCATAGGCTGTAGGGCCCAAGGACTCATGGGTAGGCACAGTAGGCCATTGCTTTTCAAGAGAGACAACTCTACTCCTATTTAGGTGCACTGAGGAAATGTATCAGCTGCTTGTGTCCACTAGAGCTGACAGAAACAGCCTACAGGGAATGGGTTTGCTTTGGCTGTGTTTGAGGAAATTTCAGACCATCTTTGTGGGGAGGGCATGGAAGAACAGCTCCGTGAGAGTGAGGAGTATTATTAGGCAGAGGGTTTTTATGTCAGTGGACCAGGAAGCAGTGAGAGAGAGGGCCTAGAAGCAGGGACCAGACCATGACCTTTGAAGACCCGCCCTTAGAGCAGGAGCTTGTGGGCTGCGTTTTAGAATCTAAATGTAATAGTCTTCTTTAGCAAACAGGGACCCACTTGTCCTCCCTACAAAAAGCCAGGTCTCTTGTGTTGCAGGAAGCATTAAGGAGGCAAGAAACAGAACCCGACATGTGCTCAGATTGCGTAGACGAGTGAGGTGGTCTCGGTCTGTTTGCCACTGCCATGGTCACCGTGTGTGGCATGGCAGTGTTCACTGGCCAGGCTCACAGGGCTAGTGATATCAAGCTCTTGCTACAGTGAGTCCTCCAGCTCTTGAGGCTGGATAAGTGGCAGGCCAAAGTACCTGGTGTAATGACCAAGGGGTCAGGCAGGTGATCAAGGCCAGAGAGGAGACTAGGACCTGGGTAGGGCGGGGACAGTTAGCAGACAGAGACAAAGCAGGTTTAATCGGGGAGGCTGGAGACCAGGACACAGGTCCCGGGACAACATAGGAGTCCCAGGGAAAGCAGGTGACTGATGGGGCTGAGGCAGGAAACGCACAAAAAGACACTTTAGGAATAAGACAGTTGGTCCTTGGGTAAGCTGCTGGCCCGTCCCCTGTGGATGCAGAACTGGTCTTCACTGGGGCCATGAAGAAGAGGATGCTTGGTATCCTTGGCCACAAAGAGGGGGGACGTGAGGGCTCAGGCGTTCTCCAGAGGCCGAAGAGTGGGACTTACCCAGCTAGGAGCCTCTTGTCATTTAACATATGGGTTACAGAGGAAGTTCATCCACTTCCTGGTCAGCTCTCCTGTGTCATTGGTGCCCAGGGTTCAGCCAGCATTTCTGTTTACAGAACACTGACAGGGCCTGGCTGTCTGCTTTGTTCAGATTATAGACAGATTTAGAACAGGAAATTCAGCCTAGCAGCAGCCTGGTGTCCTGTGCCTCTCTTCAGTGGAAAGAGTCCTCTCTGCAGCTTACGAGCCTTCCACCCTGCCAGACTGATGCCGTGGGTGCAAGAGAGCAGGAACACAGCGCTGAGAGCCACCTCCCTCAAAACCCCGTGTCCCATACGGACCTGTGCCTCTTGTAGCTTCCTCTGGGCACTGCCAGGTCCTTACCGAGGGACCCTTGAAAGCCCAAAGCTATAGTTTTTGACCAGGTAACTATGTTACATGGTCACCCTGACCACCTGTGAGTCAGGATGTGTGCAGGAGGAGAAGTTAAGCAGGGCTGGTTTTTCCTGTAACAGTCTTGCTAACAAGACTCACAGCCCACCCACTGACACTGGGCATAAGCCACTGGGAGCTGCCGTGTCGGTGACTATTAGTACACCTCGCCGGGCCAAGTCGCTGAAGAGTTTATCTGGGACAACTATTCTGTGGGTCATAAGCAAGTTTCCATGGGGAGTAGGAGGCAGTGTTTGACACGCCGGAAAGCGTGCTGCTTACTGTTTTAGCCAGGCCTCTGTCTAACACAGCACTTTGTAGGCTTGGGCACCAGTTTTTCAGAAGGAATGGTAATAGCACACAACAGGGTTTGTCCATTGATGTAAAATATCTACTCATTGCACTCTCCTGTCAGTCTGTCCTTGGTGGTCGCTCCCTTTCAAGGTTGTTTGAGTGTGTCCACCTTTTGTCACCAGATGGCAGTAGAGGACTGTAGTCTGACGTGACTTTGGTCCCCTGCAGACATCAGGGCCACGGGGCCACTGGAGTCAGTGTTCGGTATCATCTCTCGCTCATTTCCCATCCAAAAGGGCTTTGGGAATGTCCCCTCGGCCCCAAAGTTACAACAGGCCACCACCTTCACTACTGAGCTGCATCCACTGCTGACAGCCGTACAGCTCTCTGCGGTGATGGTGCAGACACAGACACACAGCACTTCACTGGTTTTAACGTGTGCTACCTCAGTCCCTCTCCTCACGGTCATTGCATGAGGCAGGGACGTTTGTGGTTATCAGTCAGCACCAGGGCCTTGTGACTCTCTCAGAGCCTTTGACAGCAGTAGCCCATCTGTCTGCCTTTGGTTTGTATGCGACTCTCAGGTAGGCTCTCTCAGGCACCTGTTAGAACCTATTCCCTGTAGCTAGCTCCTTTGTAATAACACAGCCTCCCTGAATAGCTTGTTTCTCACTTGCTACAGCCGGACCAAAGACCTTGTCAGTCTGGGTCTGATTAGGTGGTCAAGTCCATCCTGTGAACTCCATTCCTCATGCATTTTATTTTCCCTCTCCCACCACTTCCAAAAGGAGGGGACTTCACCTTGTGTGCCTATCACAGACCTTTTAATACCAGGTCTGGTCTTATCAGTTCCCAGACACCAAGTTCTGTCAGCATCTACTCTGTTTTAAAAAGGTTTTTTTTTGGGGGGGGGGTACGTGGGGGTGTGGTAGCATATTCCACAAGGGGCTGTGAGTCTAGTTTGTCTCCAGCCCTGCCATAAAGAACCACAAGCTGCGATCACTCTAAATACTGGTTCACACCAGGGCCAGCTGGGCTTGGGCAGTCGTCATTCAGCTTTAGTGGATATAGGGTAGGAAGCTGAAGAACTTCTGGTCTCAGCAGGCGTCTTTACAGCCGTGGGGCTTGGTTAGGTCTGCCACTGTCCTAAGGATAGTTCAGGGTTAAGGGAGTGAGTCCACATGCCCGGTAAGGCGCCCTTAGCTTAGTGATGAATTACCAGTGGGTGTAGCTTCCAGGTGTCCGGGGGAGCCCTGCACACGGGGAAGCCCAGAGCCTTGCTTGCCTCCAGGTTATTTTTGGTTCCCTCACAGTCACTGCTAGTTTATGTTGGCACTCTGCACTCTTCAGCAGCTGCTGGTGAAGCACAGCCTTCTTTCTCCTCGCCTCCCCCCCCCCCCCACTCCCCTTTTTACTTTTAGACTCTAAGGGCTGAGACTCTTCCTACCCACTTGGATATTTTCTTGCAAACATTCTTTTAAGCCTTAATTGTTGAGAATGAGCCAGGAATGAAACTGCTAGGGGATTTTCCCAGGGAAGCGGCCCTCGGGGATCCAGGAACAAAAGAACAAGATGTTGTGTGCATCTCATCTCTCTCTGTGACCATGGCACCTGGGCCCCTTACCGTTGGCCTAAGGTAACAGTGTGGTGTCTTTCTTTCTTCCTCTGCAGTGTGACTGGCTCAACAGCTACCACCAGACCTGCAGGGATGTGATTGGGAAGGAGCTGCAGACTCAAGGCCGCCAGGAAGCTCTCGAGTGGCTCCTCAGAGAGACAGAGCCCATCTCCAGGCAGCATTGATACCGTCTAGCGTTTGTTTTTGTAGGATGTTCTGGGGAAGGAAGACACATGGCAGACCCCTGACTTCTTTCTCCTCACCTCCTCCTCCTCCCCGACTCCCCTTTTTACTTTTAGACACTAAGAAGGGCAGAAACTCTTCTTATCCACTTTGATATTTTCTTGCAAGCAGTCTTTTATGAATTTTTAATTGTTGAGAATGAGCCAGGAATAAAACTGCTACACCAGAAGGAGGGGCCTCACAAAGGCGAAGACTTGACAAGGGGGAGATACCCGAGCCCTCTGGCCAGCGGTGACTGCTCTGCGATGGTCTCCTTCCAGGTGCTGGTACCTCAGTCGCAGTCACCCTGACGTTCATGAGACCCTCCTATGATCAGTGAATAAAATACTAAACTCGGCCTCGTTCTGTCTGCCTCTTTCTCCAGCGTGCAGTGTCCTAGCTAGTTAGGCTGCTGGTCAAGAAACAGACCCTCAAAAAAAAAAAAAAAAATCCAAAAAACAAAAACCCAAAAGATGGCAAGCAAACAAAAGAACAGTAAGTCAAAAGATGCTCAAACAAAGCAAAAAAAAAAAAAAAAAAAAAATGCCGAAAGTCTACAGAATAGTGGTGAATGAAGTTCTTTTTGTGTGACTCCTGGGCATCAGACTGTCCCTGAGGTGGTTGGTATACCCAGGGAGACTCCATGGGAGGACGCTGGATTTTCCTTTCCAGTGGATATCACTTGCAGATGGCTTCCTGGTTGGAGGGTGGGCAGGGGAGCAAATGTCCCTCCTCTCAGTTCTTGCCAGGAGCCCTCAAGGAGAAGCTAAAAGCTGTCAGTGACCTCCCTGAGATGGTTCTGCCATGAACTGTTAATGACAGAATTGCTTCTCTAGGCAAGGCCGGGAAGAGTACATTTTAGGAAAGATTCCTGCTATTAATATGCTATCTCCTGTTATTAAATATAACCATTGCTGGGTATCAGCCCACCCTTTTGAGCAGATCTCTGCAGAACAATGATGCTATAGAGACAAATAGACGTTTTCTTAATAATTCTATAAGGATTCCTAAAATTATACTAGTGATTACTAAGTTCTTTTATAATAGGACTGCTATTAAGCCTTCTCTGATAATTAAAACAGCAATGAGAACTCTGCCAGTATTCAAGTGTCATGAATTAATTGCTTGAGATAGCAAGCAGGCATTCTGCAACTTAGTGCATATTCCACTAACCAAAGGTCACACAAAGGAGACTAAGGATTTACTATAGGTGCAAGGACAAGAAGATAAAATATTGGGTGAGTTTATATGAAACTTCACTAATAACTTAGTCACAAAAATTATGGTTTTTAACTTTCAATGAACCTGTTGAGCTAGTGACAGATAACAAATGTTTAGCCAGATAATTACTCAATGGATATGCATGTAAACATCTCTCTTGTGTACTTCTTACTCAATTTATGACTTGATATATGTTTGAACTTCTAGTGAGCTTTTGTAAAAAGGGGAGGCTTGGAAGAATCATGTGATCTGTTCTAGAAAAGGTACAAAAGACTAGGAAACATTACATTGGCAGGCATAACATTGGAAAGTCTAGTATTGGGAACATAGCATTGGGATTAAGAGCATTGTTCTGTCAGAGCAGGAGGAGAGAGCAAGATTAGAACGAGAATGCAGAGCAGAATAACTCAAGTTATAAGGCAACTTAAAATTAAAAAATTAAGAGAACAATATGCAGAATGAGAAATGAACTCCAATCTTTGTTGCATAGAGAAAGAAAAATCTGCCCTTTTATTGCTAAATGAATTAAAACAGTCTGTAAGAAGACAGCTTTGTCCTCTTTAGTAAGCTATTAAGAAAATACCTGTTCTGTCGCATGGTGAGGAGAAGCCTGCCTGCTCCCTCTGCTCTCTGCAGCTTCTTTTTGCTTCTTTCTCTCTGCATTCTGCATATTGTCCTCTTGTCCCCATTGACGCTCTTTCCACTACCTCAAGAGGAACCAAGGAAGAAGTGTGGGGGCGGCCCCTGGCAGGTGCTTTGACCTCATATGGCTTGAAGCTGTGCAGGCCCTGAGCACACAGCCAGTCTCTGTGAGTTCATATGTGCATCAGACATAAAAACAAAACAAAAAAACAAAACACCAGCTTTTACAGTTGCCTGTGCATCTATCTCACTGAGTTACATCTTTCCCATGGCATCTGGTTGCTTTCCTGTCATTTTATCTTTGGGGTCCCTTAGGTATGTGTCCCCCCCCCCCTTCCTCCCCCAACTCCTCAACCTGGGGATGCCTTAATTTCTCCTTTTAAAGAACAGCTTTGCTGGATGTTAGTTTCAAGGTTGGCTCCTTTTCTTTGTATTTAGGATATGTTGGCCTACTGGCTTCTGGCTTCAAACGTTTCTCCTGAAGGTTCCTCGTAGCTGCTAAAAGTCAAATTTTCCACTGATTTCAAGTATCTTTGGAAAGATAAGCTTTGGGAAGTTTGATAACGTGTTGTTGTGAGAGTTAACCTAACTGGAATTTATTAACTTCTTATATTATATGACTAATATTTATATTAATGCCTTTCATTAAGTTTGGGAATTTTCTAAACACCATTTCTTGAGATACTCCCTCCACGGCTAACTTTCAGGATGGATGGCCAATGTTCTTTCTGTAGGTTTCTCTTTCTACTCCTCAGACTTTCTGATTCCCATCTCATTTCCCTTCCTGTCTGCTCAAATGCAGCTTTAACTCCCACTAGTTTCACTTAGCTGCTACGATTTTCAGCTCCGGAATTTGTTTTTGTTTCTTTACATTTTCTGTGTTGCTGTTTGTGTTTTGTTCAAGCACGTTCTTGACTGCCTACAGATTTTCCTTGTGCTCTCCTAGCATCATAAGGCCTTTGTTTTAAAGGGCGTGTAGACCAGCCGTCTAGCTTTTCTGTTCAGGTTTTGTTGGCTTGTGTATGTGTGTGTTTCCTTTGAAAGTATCAGACTTTCCATTTCCTTGTGTGTTTTGTGCCCCCTTTCTTGGAAGTTGAGTTCAGGGCTCCTCCTTGGGGTCCCCCTTCCTTTTGCTACTGCTGATTCCTTTTTACCTTCACAGCAGGCCAAGGATGGGATGAATTGTGCCATTTAGGTGTTGTGTAGGGGAGAAGACAGAATCTCAATGTTCCCTACTTATCACCCCACAAGTCTCTCACTATTAAACTGTGCCTTTAATTGGACTGGCTTTGACAGATGAACAGATATAAGCGTTCTTGCTGATCCTCAAAGCAAGGACAAGTTTTATTAAAAGTGTGAGCTCAGAGTACTGACAGGCTAGCCAGCATGGTCTACTTTGTTTCTATAAGAGTTTCTTCATTCCAACCTGCCCTGTGGTGGGAACAAGATCTACTTACTCCCTGTTATTTTGTAACAAGGTCAGAAAACTATAGAAACCATGCTTGCCAGGGAATAGCAGGATACATTTTGATCCTCTGAAGGCACTGGCCTTCTTAACTGTCTTTACCCCATGCTTGAGCTTGGCCATATTTCTAATATGTACCATAGAGTGAGACTTAGAGGGGAATTCTCTCCTGAAAGAACAGATTAGGCTTGTTTCTCACTGTCGTCCCTCTGGAAGGAAGGCAAGAAGCATTCATACCCTTAGGACTCTGACTGTCGTCTGCTGATACCCTGAAAGCTTCCTTATCCTGAGAAGTGGGAACTGTGAATCACAGTTGATTTCAGGTTTAAACAGACCGTAACTCAAGTGTGACGGCGGCTACGCAGCCATTCTTGCATAAGGCTGTTAAGCCTGTCTTCCCAAGGCGGCCTCAGAGCAGTCTGACTTAATTGGCGCCAGCCACACTGCCAGGTGCCAGGTGCCTGGAGCCTCCTGCCTGGCTGTTGTCTTAGCATTAAGCCTGAGACCTAGAGTAGGTAAGAGTTCTGTAAAGACAGCACTGGGCTACACCTCTATTCAAGCGCCAGAGCTTGAGGGAGGGCGGTAAGAGAAAGTGCAGAACAAAGGAATCAATTGAAATAAGAGACAGATGTTGAGTGGAAAAGCAGTATTAATGCGGAAAGTATTAATGCCATTACGGAACTCCTGTCTTGCCTGTTCTGCTCTCTGGTCAAGTCTTATGTACAAGGTAGTGACGATGTAGGATTGGTGCAGATGCAGGGCTTCTGTATTGGACCCCCAGGGGCTTTTCAGTCCCGTGCTTCTGTGATACTTGCACCTGGGAGACAGCCCCCTCCCCCACCCCATGAGCTCCTGTCCCGGAGGAGCTCGGCTGGCATTTAACTGCCAAGCAACAACCTTCAGTTGTTTCTTACGGGGTAAACTCTGGGCTGTGTTACTGATTTGGAGCAGGTGGTGGTTTGGGGTGTCTCAACTGTCGGGAGTTTAATCCTACTGGTGACCTAGAATCGCAGCATAAAGTGTCTTGCCTTTCTCAGTGTTTGAGCACTTTGCATTTGAGGAGGTTAGTACTGGTTCTAGAAGACCTGGAGAGAGTAGTTATGTGACAGTTCCTATTTTTTGTGTGTGCACTCGTGTATGTACAGGTGTGTTATGTGGAAGCCAGTGGTCATTATTTTCTGTAATCTTTCACAGTCGTCTTTGACGAAGGGTCTCCTTGAGCCTGGAACTCACAGATTCAGCTAGACTGGGTGGTCAGCCAGCTCCAGGGATCTTCTGATTCTGCTTCCCAGTACAGGGATTACAGGCACCGCTGCCATGCCTGGCTTTTTATGTGACTCTTGGAAATTCAAACTCGGGGCCTTGTGCTTGTAATAGCAAACTCTACTAATTGAGTAACGTCCTCAGCTCCTGCTGGTCAGATAGCACATTAAGAGATTCACAGGAAAGTGGGGTGTGCTCTGGGGAGGCAGAGGCAGGTGACCTTGATGATTTCAAGGCCAGCTTCATCTACCTAGTGAATTCTAAGACAGCCAGGACTATGTAGAATGATTCTGTCTTTTTTTTGTTGTTGTTGTTGTTCATTATTATTTATTTTTACACTTCAGATTTTATTCCCCTCCCTGTCTACCCCCACCCCCACAGTTTCACATCCCGTATTGCCTCTCCCCACCCCGTACCCTCTCCCCCGTGTCTCCACAAGGATGTCCCTACTTCACCCACCCCACCAGACCTCTAAACTTCCTAGGGTTTCCAGTCTCTTGAGGGTTAGGTGCATCTTCTCTGACTGAACCCAGACCCAGGAGTCCTCTGCTGTGTATGTGTTGGAGGCCTCACCTCAGCTGGTCTATGCTGCCTGGTTGGTGATCCAGTGTCTTAGAGATCTCGGGGGTTCAGGTTAATTGAGACTGCTGGTCCTCCTACAGGGTTGCCCTCCTCCTCAGCTTCCTCCAGTTTTTCCCTAATTCAACCAGAGGGGTCAGCAGCTTCTGTTCGTTGGTTGGGTGCACATATCTGCATCTGACTCTTTCAGCTGCTTGCTGGGTCTTTTTAAGGGCAGTCATGGTAGATCTCTTTTTCTGAATGCCCCATAGCCTCAGTAATGGTGTTAGGCCTTGGGGCCTCCTCTTGAGCTGGGTCCCACTTTGGGCCTGTTGCTGGACCTTCTTTTCCTCAGGCTCTTCTCCGTTTCCATCCCTGCATTTCTTTCAGACAGGAATAATTATGGATCAGAGTTTTGACTGGGATAGCAACCCCATTCCTCACTTGATGCCCTGTCTTTCTGCTGGAGGTGGGAGCAACTAGTTCCCTCTCCCCTCTGTAGGGCATTTCATCTAGGGTGCCCCCCCCCCCCCCCCGCCTTTGAGTCCTGAGAGTCTCACTTCCCAGGTCTCTGGTACATTCTAGAGGGTCCTCCCAACCTCCTTCCTCCTGAGGTCACCTGTTTCCATTCTTTCTGCTGGCCCTCAGGGCTTCAGTCCTTAACCCCCACCCAATACCAGATCATGTTCCCCTCTCCCCTCTCCCTCCACCTCCCATCTCCTTTCCCTCCCTCCTTCCCTCCCTCCCTCCCCTTTTCCCCCTCCCTTCTTCTCTCTCCCCTTGTGGTTGCTTTTTTCTCCTTCCCAAGTGGGACGAGGCATCCTCACTTGGGCCCCTCAGCTTGTTGACCTTTTTGAGTTCTGTGGACTGTATCTTGGGTATTCTGTACTTTTTTTTTGTTGGCTAATATCCACTTATTACTGAGAACATAACCATGCATGTCCTTTTGGGTCTGAGTTACCTCACTCAGGATGATATTTTCTAGTTCCATCCATTTGCTTGCAAAACTCATTCTTTTTTTAAAAATTTTTTTATTAGATACATTTCTTTACTTACATTTCAAATGTTATTCTCCTTCCCGGTTTCCTGTCCATAAGCCCCCCTCCCCCCTCCCCCATACAGGTATTCCCCCCCATACATCCCCCTTACTGCCCCCACCCCCCATATTCCCCTGCACTGGGGGTCCAACCTTGGCAGGATCAAGGACTTCCCCTTCCACTGGTGTCCCAACAAGGGTATTCTCTGCTACATATGCAGTTGGAGCCCTGGGTCAGTCCATGTATAGTCTTTGGGTAGTAGTGGTTTAGTCCCTGGAAGCTCTGGTTGGTTGGCATTGTTGTTCTTATGGGGTTGCAAGCTCCTTCAGCTCTTTCAATACTTCCTTTAATTTCCCCCCAGGGGGGTCCTGTTCTCAGTTCAGTGGTTTGCTGTTAGCATTCACCTCTGTATTGGACTTTCTCTGGATGAGTCTCTCAGGAGAGATCTATATCCAGTCCCTTTCAGCATGCGGCAAAACTCATTCTTAATAGCTGAGTACTATTCCATTGTGTAAATGAACCACGTTTTCTGTATATATTCTTCTGTCGTGGGACATCTGGGTTGTTTCCAGCTTCTGGCTATCACAAATAAGGCCATTATGAACATAGTGGAGCACGTGCCCCTGTGGCATGGTGGGGCATCTTTGGGTTATATTCCCAAGAGTGGTATTTCTGGGTCTTTAGGTAGATCTATCTCCAATTTTCCAGAGTGGTTGTACCAGTTTGCAATCCCACCAGTGATGGAGGAGTGTTCCTCTTTCTCCACATCCTCGCCAACAGGTGTTGTCACCTGAGATTTTGATCTTAGCCATTCTGACTGGTGTGAGGTGGAATCTCAGGGTCGTTTTGATTTGCATTTCTCTACTCACTAAAGACTTTGAACATTGCTTTAGGTGATTCTCAGCCATTCGAGATTCCTCTGTTGTGAGTTCTTGTTTTAGTTCTATACCACATTTTTTTGATTGGGTTGTTTGGTTTTTTTGGTGGTTAGCTTCTTGAGTTCTTTGTATATTTTGGATATTGGCTCTCTATTGGATGTGGGGTTAGTGAAGATTTTTTCCCCCAATCTGTAGATTGCTGATTTGTCCTATTGACAGTGTCATTCGCCTTACAGAAGCTTTCCAGTTTCATGAGGTCCCAACACCAAACCAAACCAAACAAAAAAACCCCCCAAAAATCTCCAAAAGCAAACCAGCAAAAATAAACAAAGAAACAAACAAAAATTCAAAAACAAACAAACAAAAACCCCAATCAAACATAAAAGCCAAAGAAACAAGAAATTCACAGGCTCTAGAGTTAAAAATGTAGGTTCTGAGTTTTGCCATCGTCTTGAATCTGTCCAAGTCACTGTCAAAGCAGGGAAGCTGGACAACCAAACTGAAACGCAGAGGTAAGATTTACAACAGGGGTGACACCAACAGAACCACAGCTGCTCTCTCCCGTCTGTGGTGGGGGAAGAAGGAGGAGGCGGCCAGGTGCTCAACCAGCCCGGAACAGAGGAGGAACTCCTCTCCAAGAGCTGTATTGAGAGGTGTGATCAAAACAGGGAACACTGACACCTTACTGTAGTGTGTGGGCTTTGTGGAAGAGAGGCTGGAGCTGCTGCAGCCAGAACCCTGGAAACCAGCCTGGCAAAGTCCCTCAGCAAAGAGAAAGTGCTGAGGCTAGACCCGAACACGAGACACTGTTGAGGCTAGACTCAAACAGGACACACCGATGGAGGTGAGCAGTTAGAAATACTTAACAAACTGCCGAATGATAGCCGAGAATGGGGGCAACAGCTAGGGGATATGCGGTCAAAACAGATGGAAAACATTTCAGAGCCACAGGCTCACAAGGGTCCCAAGAGTGAACGACCAAAGGCGACCATGTCTTAAGCAAACAGGAAAGAGAAAATGTAGCAAGTCAGAACAAGGGGCGGGGCAACAGCTGTTACTAAAGAGCGCGCAGCTACTGTTGGCTTTCGCCTAGGCTCCGCCCCACAGTTACTTGGCAACAGACAGGCGTGCCGATTCACTATAAAGGGGGCTGCTTGCTCCCTCCTCACACTCTTGCTCCCCTCTCTTCCCATCCCTCTCCCTCCTCTCTCGCCACATGCTCATGACCGCCCTCTGTGCCTCTACTCTGTCTCTTTGTCTCTCTGTCTGTCTGTCTCTCTGCCTTTCTCTCAACTCCCCTCCCCATGTCCTGAATAAACTCTATTCTATACTATACTATCGTGTGGCTGGTACCCCAGCGGGAAGGGATGGCCCTTCCCCCACATCGTACCGTGCCTTCACCAAACCTATTCCTTTCTTTCTTATCTTTTTATTAAACACAACAGTTTCAGGCCCAAGGATCTGAGTTTGAAGGCTTAGAACTCACATTAAAAGCCAGGCTAGGGGTTGGGGATTTAGCTCAGCGGTAGAGCGCTTGCCTAGCGAGCGCAAGGCCCTGGGTTCGGTCCCCAGCTCCGAAAAAAAAAAAAAAAAAAAAAAAAAAAAAAAAAAAAAAAAGCCAGGCTAGGCAGGATGTGCCTGCAGTTCCAGCTGGGGGGGCAGAGACAGGATGAGCCCGATAGTTGACGATCAATGAGTTTAGTGAGACACCCTGTCTAAAAAGACTGAGGCAGAAAGATATCAACCTACGACCTCCATGTGTGTGCACATACATCCGAATACACAAGCAAAAGTCAAATGAATAAGAACCACAAAGAGAATGTGACCCAGATGGAGAATAGATTTAACATTTATACAGGTTTCTCCAAAGAAGGATACAAAAGCAAAGGAACAGAACAAATATTTGAAAATGTTTAAGAAAACGTTCCTGAGATTATAGAATAAAAGTCAGAAATGACATGTTGAAAAGACATACCTCATAGCTATATAAGTGAACCAGCGATGTCCAGTAGTTTGACTTTAAAGAAGAGGGAAGAAGTCCTTTACAATTTAAGTAAAATACCCATAGAACACAGACATGAGGAAAAATACAAAATTGCCATCAGACATTTTCACAGCAACACTGGTTCAAGAAAGTGGGATAACATATGCAAGGGTTTTTTATTATAACTTAGTAGGATACATTTTGGTCTTAGAATACATTTTTGTTTTAGGATACATTTTTGTAGGCTTGATATCTGAGCTAAAATTAACAGACCAAAGGCTTTAAAAGAAAAGAAAGTAGCACTGGCATCAGCCAAATGGTTAAGACAACTGAGTTAGTGCTGGTGGGATTGGACTGGGCTGGAGGAGGGAACGGGTTTCCATTATAAAACTGGTTGGAGCTACCATCTCCAGCTGGTTTGCATCAGGATGAGGAGGGCCTAAGGGGAAGAGAGAAAATCCAGTTTTAGGGAGGAGCTGAAACCGTGTGTGTGTGTGTGTGTGTGTGTGTGTGTGTGTGTGTGTGTGTGTGTGTGTGCATCTAATGTGTGTGGTGTGTGTGTGTGCATCTAATTGTGTGTGTGTGTGTGTGTGTGTGTGTGTGTGTGCGCTTGCACACGTGCACTCACGTGCGGAGGCTTGTGGCTGATGTCAGTATTCTTCCTCTTTGTCTCCCCAACCTTACTAATTGAGTCAGGGACTCTCAATTGATCCTAGAGTTTATGATCATGACTAGACCTGCTAGCCAGCTAGGAGCTCTGGGGAGCCTGTCTTGGCTTTCCGAGACTGCTGCGCCACCTAGCATTTACGTGGATTTCAGACAGTTGGAACCCTGGTCTTCAAGCTTGTAGTGCAAACTCTAATCACTGGCCCACCTAACTCCCCAGCTCCCAGTTTTTTTTTTTTTTTTTTTTTTTTTGGTTCTTTTTTTTTTTTTTCGGAGCTGGGGACCGAACCCAGGGCCTTGCGCTTCCTAGGTAAGCGCTCTACCACTGAGCTAAATCCCCAGCCCCCAGCTCCCAGTTTTTAAGCGTTTGTATCACTGCATGAGAAGCTGAGAAACATACTAGGTCAGTTGGTTAAATAAGGCTCTCGACTCAGAATGTTCTATGCTTTAAGCATTACAGGGGAATCTAAAGAGTTTTCCTTGGGGGCTGGGGATTTAGCTCAGTGGTAGAGCGCTTACCTAGGAAGCGCAAGGCCCTGGGTTCGGTCCCCAGCTCCAAAAAAAAAAAAAAAAAAAAAAAAAAAAAAAAAAAAAAAAAAGAGTTTTCCTTGTTTCTGACAAAGAAACGCTGTATGAAGTTCAGACTGAAGGCCGAGATAGACAGACAGCAGCCCCCACTGGGCTCAGGTCAAGCCTGTATTACACAAGGGAGTGCTGCCTACTGGCTGTCCTGTAAGGCAGTTTCAGCTTTCCTGCCTGGAGGAACCCCCCCACACCCTCCATCTTTTCACTTCCTTCCAGTTTCAAGAGCCTAGCTCAAGTTCCACATATCCTACCCCAGGTCCACATGCCACTTTCAAAAACAGTAAGAAATTCCTTTTTGAAAGTTGAATTTTCCCCATGTCTCTCCCACCAGACAAATGGCTTTCCGAGACTCAGTACAACCTGTGGTCTCAACTGTGAATGCAATCACTAAGAAGATGTATTTACTGGCATGGTGGGTGAAGATATTTCAGGTTTAGAGATGACAAGATAATGGGAGTGCAATGGGAGTGTCCCCACTGCCTTCAAAGCTGGGCAGCCAATCTATTTTCTCTGACCTCCTGTCTTGTCGTTCATAAAACAGAAGCAGTAACGGCATCCTTGATGGCTTGTTTGTATGGATGGAGTGAAACAGTGGTCGCAAATCACAGCCCCTGTTAGGACACACAGCGTCACCCAATAGAGCTGGATAGTACGAGAGGCCACCTGCGTGTTTAGTGAAGGAGAGGCGTCTGCTGGATTGAATTCTCTCGCCTGTGTTCGTTATTTCTTCCTAGTCATCCCCATATCATTATTTAAAAAAACAAACAAATGTTATTAAGGGTTGGAGAGATGGCTTAGTAGTTAAGAGTGCTTGCTGCTTTCCCAGAGGACCTGAGTTCTCATCTCAGCACCCACGTTTGGTACCTGTGACTCTGGTGCTAGAGGGATCAACACCCCTCCCTGACCTCTGCAAGCCTGAACCAATGTACACACACTTCCAGGCTCCATACACATAAATAAAAGCCCCTCTCAAAGAGACCAAATGCATTTTAGAACCGTCTCAGATTCACCGTGAGACAATACAGAGAGCCCCCTTTTTGTCACAATGAACAAATACTGAAGCATCATTAATAACCAGAGACCATACTTTTCTTAGTGTTTATCTGGTATACTTTCCTGTCTGAGAATCACGGTCACCTGCTGTTCTATTTGTTTTCTGTTGCTCTTATCCCAGGTCACAGTTCATTGAGGGAAGCCAAGGCAGGAACTTGAAACAGAAGACATGAGGAGTACTTCTTATTGGTTTGCTCTTCCTGGCTTTCTTGGTTGGCTTTCTTATATACCCCAAGACCACCTGCACAGGGATGGCACCATCTACCTTGGGTTAGGTCTTTCCACACATCATCAGTCAAGAAGACGACCCACAGACCGCCCACAGGGTAATCTGATGGGGACAGGTCCTCAACCTCATTGCCCTTCTTCCAGATCTTGTATCAAGTTGACAAAAACGAACCATCTCAGCTGTGATGTCCCTTCAGGTTGTGACAGCCTTGTACTCTGTTTTTGATGGCATGGACAGTTTTCAAGAACGCAGATCAGCTTTTCTACGAACTGGCCCCATATTGGCACTTCTCATACGATTAACCTGTGGTTTTACATTTTCAAGGGAGAACAATAGAGGTAAAAATACCATTCATCCCTATTCTTTTGTTTTCCACATCAACAAAGACGCGTGCATATTTATTTTTAATTTTGGATGGTAATTTGTGTCACTTCATTTTGTTCTCTAAATTGGTCCATCTTTCGTCATTAGGACCCTGCCATTGACTTCTGTGTCCCTTTGGAGTTTCCTCCCCACCTCTGCCTCACTGGTATTGCAACATGCTTTATGCTTCCTTGTGTAGTACATTTCCCGACTAAACATTTCTCCAAGGAGTTAAACTTCTTCGGAAGAAGGTATTTAAAACTAAACTCTTGGTACTGGATGGATTCTTGGCCATTGCCTGTTGGATTATCATTGCTTCTAGGCCCTTTCACCTGGCATGAGGACATACGTGCACACATACAAAGCCATACAACATATTTCTATAATATTTGTACAAATGCTTCTATTGGTCACCGGCTGTATGCGTCTGCCTTAGGCTAAATATGATTCAAACTGAGGTCTCCTGCAAACTGAGGTCTCGTGGCTTGTCATCCATGAGCAAGGTGGGTCTTCTTGTTCACCCGTGAGCTTGCTCATTGGTGAGAAGCTTGGCTCATTAACATCCACCACCCATGTAACTCCACTGTTCAGAGCTAGTGTCTGGGCTGCAGTTGATAACCTGGGTGCCTTTCCCCTGTTTAACGCAGCTCCTTTTGTTTGGCTTACAACTCCGTTTCTTCATTTCTGAAGAGGCTTAGACCCAACCTTTCCCCTTCTCATTCAGAGGTGATGGCTTCATCCCTTTGAAGGCTATTAGGTCACATTCTGCACCTTGTCTTATGTCCCCCTGAGTTTTTATTTATCGATTCAATATTTTCACACATTAAGGTTCGGTCTTGGTTCTGTAAGGCTCGGTGCATTTTGGTAAGTGCTTAGTTTAGTGTCATAAATGTTTGGCAACAATGTCTCACAGAGACAGTCTCACTACCTGAAGATAATCCCCCGAGGTCAATCTATTCAAGCCTCCTTGCCTTCTTTCCTGCAAGCTCCAAGTAACCACTGATCTTTTTACTGCCTCTAAAGATCTGTCTTTCCAGATGGCACGTAATTGGAGTCGTATAACATGTAGATTGTTCAGATGGGACTCTCTCATTAGCAACATGTATTTAAGGTTCATCCCTGGTAGGATTTTCTGTGTGTCTCTGTGTCTCTGCATCTCTGTCTGTCTATGAGGATTGTACTTAGGGCTTTGTGCATAGCAGGCAAGTTCTCCTTTTCAATAGCTTCCTTTTCAACCACTGAATAATGTTCCAGTGGGTAGACATATCAGTTCGTAAACACTTACCAACTGAAGGGCATTTTGGTTGCTTTCTATCATAATATCTGTCTACTGATCTACCTGCCTATTTACCTTCTATTAATAATATATATCATTAATCTACCTACCATTATATATATAAATAAATTCCTAATACACACATATGTGTGTGTGTGTGTGTGTGTGTGTGTGTGTGTGTGTGTGTATTTCATTGTTGAGAAGTTCTAGGGCCTTTCACATACCGGACAAATATGTGTGTTGTTTTTATTATTATTTACTAAATCCTAGTTCTAATATCTATTTCTAATTTAAATTATTTCACTATTTTCTGTGTATGAATGTTTTGCCTGCACGTATGTAAGTGCACCACATGTGTGCCCAGTACCCGAGGAGACCAGCAGAGAGTATCAGATCCCCTGGGACTGGAGTTACAGATGTTTGCGAGCCACTATGTGGGGCTAAAACCCGGATCCTCTTGCAAGAGCATCAGATGCTCTTAACTCCTCAGCCAGCTCTCCAGCTTCCAGTCCCAATATTTTTTTAAATCGAAAGAAAAAAATCATTTTTTTCTTACTAGAGAAAATTTGATCGTAACATTCCTCTCATTATAATCATCACAGTGCATAACAAGAGAGAATTTCAGGGATTAGGGACATATTCCAGGGCAGATCTCACGGTGTATGAGCTGTACCGTTGGGCAGCACAAGCCTTTGAGTCCCTGTTCCCTATGGAGACTAGTCCCATCTCCTGATTGATTGTTGAGGAGCCAATGAAAATGATCGTGTTATTGCGGGTCAGAGCCTTGTGCTCACCCGTGTCTTTCAATCCAGCCGGAAACATTAAAGAAATGTCATTGCAGCGTTGCTGGGATACCATCAACCTACTGACCAGCACCATGGTGCTCTCTTGACATCCCCAGATGTCAAAGGTTTTCACCCGGTGTTATCATGACAGGCAAGGTGAATCCTGACGTATTAGCATGCGAAACAAACGTAAAAGCCTTTGTCTTAGAGCATCTAAGGCTGCTCTTGTGTGCGCTGTGTGCTGTGGTGTTTCATTGCAGAGCGAAACTCCTGGGGGAACGGGTGAGTTGTGTGTCAGGCTCTTTCCAGTATCATACTCGCTGAGTCCGGCTTGGGTGTGAAGGACACACCTTTCTCAACAAGAGAAGAAAGAGCGCACCGGCCCGGGAGGGACAGGAAAGCCAGAGTGAACAGAGCCGTGTTTTCCCGCGGTGGACGGGGAAAACCTTCTTAGGTCAGGATGTCATCCCCAAAGAGAGCCAGGGAATTTCCAGTACATTCTGGCGTCCCGGGGCTACCTGCGCGTTTTGCCAGCAGGTGGCAGTATGGTTCTTTGGAGTGAGCAGAGACCACCAACAGACCTGGAAAGAGGGTGAAATACAGAAACTCTGTGGGACGCCAGGAGGACCCCAGGAAATCTCTGACACAGGGGCTGCCACATGGCTGCCACTCAGTGTCCCTTGAAAGCTGAGTGTAGGCAGCCAGAGACTAGGCAGGAGGAGAGGGAGAGCTCATTTACTGGGATCGAAGCGCTGGCTCTGATAAGCCCCTCAAATAGTGCACTGAGAACAGAGATTGCCTTGGACTGGCCTCGGTGTGTGTCAGCGGTGGTACATGGCTCATGATGTAAACTGTCACTGGATGACATCTGTAGAACCTCCCTGCTATGCCCTGGCTGGGTCTTGGTGCCCTATCACACTGACACTGTACCTGACTTGGATTTGCTTCGGTAACGGGGCAAGTCTTTGGCTCTGGGTACGGCGGTCACTATGATGGAAAATCAGGGCAACAGTGTTTCCTGCCCCTTTTTATTGTCACCATCAACAATATCACCTTTCTGTTTTCCCCTGAGACTAATGGGACACCCAGGGCGGACTCCATTCCCTGCCTTGGGAAGAGGACGCTGCTTTTTGTTGTACCCTCTTCCCCTTTACACAAAGCTGTGCAGCTGCCCTTGGGACCCAGGAGAGGGCGTTGGGACCCTTGGAGGAGGAGCCAGCGCCAGCCGTGAGATGCCTGAACTCTTGACTTCTGGAAGAGCAGCAAGGGCTCTTAATCACCGAGACATTTCCCTAGCTCCCCCAACCCCTAGTCATTTTCTGTATTTCTGCTGTGTGCTTTATACTCTGCAACCTTGGGCTTAAACCCCACAAAAATCATAATTCTTCTTCTTTTTAAAAAAGATATATTCATTTTATGAGTACACTGTAGCTGTTCTCAGACACACCAGAAGAGGGCATGAGATCCCATTACAGATGGCTGTGAGTCACCATGTGGTTGCTGGGAGTTGAACTCAGGACCTCTGGAAGAGGGGTCGGTGCTCTTAACCGCTGAGCCATCCTTTGCTGAGGTCTCAGCAACCCAGTGCATTGCCTTTGCTGTTGGATCAGCTGCTGTCTTTAATCTTGGCTTTGTTGTCTTAACACTCTGGCTCTGCTCACCCCACGCCCACCTCTTTAGTCCCCAAAGTGTTTTCTTGACTGTCTGTCTGTCTGTCTTTAGAACTGTTCCCGCCTAGGCTCCAGCACCATGCCCAGCCTTTATTTATTTTTTTCTTCCTTTTTTTTCATTTTTAACATGAGTCTTTCTTATTTACATTTCAAATGTTGTTCCCCTGGTTTCCGGGCCAACATCCCCCAGCCCCTCCCCCTCCCTTTCTTTATGGGTGTTCCCCTCCCCATCCTCCCCCCATTACCACCCTCCCCCCAACAATCACGTTCACTGGGGGTTCAGTCTTAGCAGGACCAAGGGCTTCCCCTTCCACTGGTGCTCTTACTAGAATATTCATTGCTACCTATGAGGTCAGAGTCCAGGGTCAGTCCATGTATAGTCTTTAGGTATTGGTTTAGTCCCTGGAAGCTCTGGTTGCTTGGCATTGTTGTTCATATGGGGTCTCGAGCTCCTTCGAGCTCTTCCAGTTCTTTCTCTGATTCCCTCAACCGGGGTCCCGTTCTCAGTTCAGTGGTTTGCTGATGGCACTCACCTATGTATTTCCCATATTCTGGCTGTGTCTCTCAGGAGAGATCTACATTCACTTCCTGTCGGCCTGCACTTCTTTGCTTCATCCATCTTGTCTAATTGGGTGGCTGTATATGTATGGGCCACATGTGGGGCAGGCACTGAATGGGTGTTCCTTCTGTGTCTGTTTTAATCTTTGCCTCCCTATTCCCTGCCAAGGGTATTTTTGTTCCCCTTTTAAAGAAGGAGTGAAGCATTCACATTTTGATCATCCGTCTTGAGTTTCATGTGTTTTGTGCATCTAGGGTAATTCAAGCATTTGATGCAGCCTTTATCAACCTGATTCTGACTTGTTTCTGCCACGCTGGTTCTCCTGGTGTGGTGCCTATTCTAAGAAAGAACATCTAGACATCTGAATTCTCTTGCTTGTCCAAGATCATCTTTGACCTCCGGTTCAGCCCCCCTCAGATGTCTCAGGGATTCTGAGAGGCCACAGCTACCAAGCTTGTGGGTGTTAGGCTCAGTCACCTTTATCTACCTCACGACCTTGGCCTACGGCCCTGGGTTTTCCCTAAAGTGCACCTAGAGAGGCAGAACCTCATTATCATTTATCGTGTTGAATGGCTCCTAAGTGTCCAGGTCCTTTAAAAATACTGCAGTATCATTCCCTCATTTAAAAATTCTAATTTCACATAACAAAAGCCAGAGCCAAGAAAAAAAAAAAAAACAACATGAGATGTTCAAGGTTGCACAGCCAGAACATAGTGGAGCCAGGAATTTCAGCTGCCAACCCGACCCTGGAGACTGGGCTGGAATCCGAGAGGCAATATACACTCCTCACCTCGTATCGTAGATGCCAGACTCAGGAAGGCAGCTGCCATTTTCAAACTTGGCTGTGAGTCTTAGCATGGCACTCTGGTGATCCTGTTAGGAAGGGAATTGTATTTGCCACGACTGGGTCAAGGGATAGCTGCCCCTTGATGATGAGATGTCAGAAATCGAAGACTGGTGGGAGTGACAGGATCCATATGAGTCAACAGAGAAAAGGGGTCACTATTCGCCCACCTGTACTACAGTGTATATTTAGAGCGTGCGAGCACATGCACGCACGCATGCGTGCACACACACACACACACACACACACACACACACACACATACACACACACACACAGAGTTGACCTGATGCTAATTGGCAGAAACGTCTTGCCAAACATGGCTCATTAATTAAAATGTAACGTTCCCTGTGACTTTAAAATTAAAGAGCGAAGACATATCTTGTAAGGCAGATGTGAAGGGTAGTTATTTTTATTTCCGGATGACTTTGACTTGCTTGTTAAGTGGAAGGCAGCGAGAGGGCCTTCAGAGTTACTAGTTATGTTTCCTTTCCTTGTATATTTGGTTTGCAAAAATCTGGAGAAGTATAATATATGCATTTTCCCATCTGCACTATTAGAATTGCTCAGGTGCATGCTATTATCTAAGCTGGTTGTTTAGTCCTTCACAGAGAAGCTCTGAGGCCCTGAGAGGGAAATGGACTCTTTCCAAATCAAAATAAGCCAGTGGCCAATCTGTAGACAGGTCCCTGCTCTGTGGCTTAGCTCAGGGACTCTCGTCTTTGAGTCGCCACACTGCTGGAGGCTGCTCTAGTAGGAGGATTCTCTCCTGGATGCTTTGTGAGACCGGAGCATGGGAGTCACTTCGTACATTTGGGATGGATGCTGCTGACAGCCCTCCTCAGCCTGAGGCTCCGCACTCTTCCCACCTCCCATCTGTGAGGTCTCCTATGGTTGCTTCATCTTTACCATTTCTCTTTTTTTCTTTTTAAAATTACTTTAAATCTTTCTTTACAGTCCAACCGTTATCACCCTCCGACAGTGCCTCATCCTATTCCTCTTCCCCCTCCCCTCAAAGTTAAATCAAGAGCATCTAAACATTCCTATATCCCCTAAGGAACTAGAAATCATTAAAAACCTCCCAACCAAAAAAAGCCCAGGGCCAGATGACTTTGGTGCAGAATTCTACCAGACCTTCAAAGAAGACCTAATACCATCACTCCTCAACACTATTCCGTAAATAGGAACCGAAAGAACAATACCTAATTTATTCTATGAAGCCACAATTACTCTGACACCTAAACCACACACAAACCCAGCAAAGAAAGAGAACCTCAGACCAATTTCACTTGTAAATATTGATGCAAAAATACTCAGTAAAATTCTAGCAAATGGAATCCAAGAACACATCAAAATGATCATCAATGTGATCAAATAGGCTTCACCCCAGGGATGCAGGGATGGTTTAAGATATGGAAATCCGGGGGGCTGGGGATTTAGCTCAGTGGTAGAGCACTTACCTAGGAAGCGCAAGGCCCTGGGTTCGGTCCCCAGCTCCAAAAAAAAAAAAAAAAAAAAAAAAAAAAAAAAAAAAAAAAAAGATATGGAAATCCATCAACGTAATCCACTATATAAACAATCTCAAAGAAAAAAATTGCATGATCATCTCATTAGATGCTGAAAAAGCATTTGATAAAATGCAACATCCCTTCATGATAAAAGTATTGGAGAGATCAGGACAATATACGCACAATATACAGCAAACCAACAGCCAATATTAAATTAAATGGAGATATATTTGAAGCAATTTGATTAATTCTCCCTGTATCTATTCAATATAGTACTTGAAGTACTAGCTAGAGCAATAAGACAACAAAAGGAGGTCAAGGGGATACAAATTGGTAAAGAAGAAGTCAAAGTATCACTATTTGCAGATGATATGATAATGTACATAAGTGAGCCCAAAAGTTCTACCAGTGAACTTCTATAGCTGATAAACAACTTCAGCAAAGTGGCTGGATATAAAATTTACTCAAATCAATAGCTTTCCTTTATACAAATGATAAATGGGCTGAGAAAGAAAATAGGGAAACAACACCCTTCACAGTAGTCACAAATAATATAAAATACCTCGGTGTGACTTTAACCAAACAAGTAAAAGAACTATATGACAAGAACTTCAAGTCTCTCAAGAAAGACATCGAAGAAGACCTCAGAAGATGAAAAGACCTCCCTTGCTCATGGATTGGTAGGATTAACATGGTAAAAATGGCCATCCTACCAAAAGCAACCTACAGATTCAATGCAATTCCTATCAGAATTCTAACACAATTCTTTAAAGACATGGAAAGAACAATTTTCAGTTTCGTGTGGAAAAGCAAAAAGTCTAGGATAGTGAAAACAATTCTTAATAAAAGAATGGCTGGGGGAATCACCATCCCTGATTAAGCTATACTACAGAGCAATAGTGATGAAAACTGCATGGTATTGGCACAGAAAGAGACAGGTTGATCATTGGAACAGAACTGAAGACCCATAAATAAATAAATCTTTACTATTTCTTTAGGAGAAGAGACTTCCCCCTTTCAAGGAAACCTCTCTGACCCTTTGTCGTCTTGAGACTTTCCAACCTTCCTTACGCCCTGCTGGCATCTTTATCTTTCATTGCAGTAAACAGGGTGGTTCCAGCTACCCCTGCCTTCTTGACCTTGGGGATTCCAGATTCGACCTTGCTCTCGAATGCCTTCAAAGCTCCTTTTGTGTATGTGCATAAGCACACATGTGTGCTTTGAGTGCACATGCATGAATATGGAGGCTAGGGGTCCATAGTCTTCCTCAATACTTAATTTTTTCAGACAGCCTTTTTACATGGGTCCTAGGGAACTGAATTTCAAGTCCTTATGTATGATTCACTACCCGAGCCTTTTCTGTACCCAGTTATCCCCCTTCTTCATCGTACCAGACTTCTGCCGGGGTCCCTTGGGTTTCTGGTCTTGGAGATTTAGCTTTGCTTCATGATGAAGAGGTTGGGCTCTGTGACAGTGGCCTAGCTCAAAGCACTGTGGTGGTGTGTGCTGTGCTTATCGGTTGAGTGTACTTGGGCATGCTGTGTAACCTCTTGGTGTCCCGCATAACACACTTGGTGCCTTTGTGACTGCATTAGAAGGGGGAGCCTGATGTCACAGTGCCCTTGAGGATTGCATGAGTTAAGACAGTGTCAGGCGCTCTGCAAGGTCCGTTCATATCCGGCGCTTTTTATTGTTCCCACGTCTCAGCTGTCCTGTGCTGGATCCCCCTGTACCTTTAGGAGAATCCGGAGTTTATCTTATTTCTCAGAGATGTCTCCCACACGCTCTCTTCTTCTCCTCAGCTGCTGCCCCGGTGGTTTTTCTGAGTTTGTTTCTTTCTTAAGATCTACTGAGATAATCCCAAGCCAGCAGCTCTGCCGTGAGCCCCTTCCTCTTTGAATCCACTTCTATGCTCAAGCAATTCGATTTTTGTGAAGCATGGTTTTGATCACGCCTTCCCCTTGCTCTGAAATCCCCTCTGGCTCCCCATTGCCCATAGACTAGAGAGCAAATCCCTAGTGAGTCCTTTTAAGCCTTTGGCTCTGGATCCTACCAATGTAACGGATTCCATTCTGCTTTGCCTCTCTCTGCACCCTGTGATCCAACTTCGATGGACTCGTTCCTTCCTTCCCCGCTCCTCACTCCGGCTTGAACACAGGGGAAGCATTTTCTAGGGCGGCAGCAGGTGATCTTTCTTTCATTGTTTTGTTATAAAGATAGCACCTCTGCCCGCCCAAAGGCTGGTACGGGAGGTGGGCTGCCAAACGTGTTCTAGGAGAGGATTTTAAATGTGCTGTTCCCTTAGAAACGGATGCCGGTTTAGCAGAGAGAGAGGGGAACACAGAGGGAGCGCGGTAATAACAGCACATGGCCGTTAACCTTCTGGCTAACGCCCCCCCTGCTCTTTCCAGGCAGTTCTGGGTCCCTCTCCTCCCCCCGCATCAGTCATTTTCCGCACTGGCTTTGAAACCCAAATCCAATTATGTCAGTTCTCTGCCTAAAACGCTACGATTCTTGGGAGCTGGCTCTCAAACAGATGCTCTGGAATAGGGAGCTAGAAGTCTGTGTGACCTGAAGCTGCCTCTCTTCTCTAGAGTCCCCACCATCTGGTCTCTGACTCTATGCCCATCTCTAAAAATATTGATTTATTTTGGAATTTTTTGAGCATGTCCTCCATGAGCGCTGTATCTATAGCACTCCCACCCTTTGCCCCTCAAACCCCTCTTATATCTCCTTCCCACATTCACAATATATTCTTTGTTATTGTTGCACGTCTATACAGGTGTGCACAAGCACATGCACACGTATGCATACATGTATAATACTTACCACTTACTGAGTCTAATTATCATCGTTTTTGTGTTCACATGTCCAAGGTTGATCACTTGGAACTGGATAAGGCAAGTGGGATCCTGTCCCTTAATTAAATGGACTGGCCCTCTCTCAGCAGCCACTGGGTACTTGTAGCTCTTCATCCAATGGTAGGACCAGGTAGCATGTTCCACGTCCATATTGGTGTGCTAACTGCTTGTTCAGACATCCACATCGTTGAGATTGTGTGGGTGTGGTTTCCCTGTCTTGCGGAGTGGACAGTATCCATTAATAGTAAGTTCTCTGGGCCTCTGGCTTCTGGAATCTTTCCATGTCTCTTCCACAATTATCTCTGAGCCTTAGGCTTGCATCCATCTTTTGGTAAAGGTAATCTATGGTTCCTTTTCATTATAATGTCCTCTTCTTGTGTTGCTTTCTCTGTCTGGTCTGCCCTTCTGTCTCTTGTTACCTTTTACTCACAATTAAACCACAGCTGAAGTGTTACTTTGTCAAGGTAGCATCTGCTGGCCAGCACAGGACTCTGATCAGACTCCTGCCCACAACCAAGAACTATGACTCAGCCCTTATGGAATCCCAGGGCAACGGCAGGCAGCCTTGGCTCTGTGGTGATTGCACTGAAATTTCACCTTCCCCACTAGACCTTTAACCTCACCAGGTCAGAGGCCATGTTTGTTCTCACTTTTTTGTCTCTTAACATGTGATCTGACACATGGTAACAAAGTTTCACAAATTGTTTTTTGTTTCTTTTACAAATACTCATTGGGCATCCACTTGCATTTTAGTTAACATTCTGCAAAGCAAGGAAGAAAAGCCACAAGAATGGTTATGGTAGATTCAGGGGAGGGGAAAAAACAGGTGTGGAGGTGACATGATTTAAAGGGGCAAAGCCAAAAAGAAAAAAAAAGAAAAGAAAAGAAAGAAAGGAGCAAAGGCAATAAATAAATACACGAATGAATGAATGAATGAATGAATGAATGGATAAAAAACTGCTTAGCAGTCCCAGTCTCTGACAAGGGAAGGCTTTTGTCTATGCACCACCGAGTGTTCATGGCCCCCCAAGGCTTCTAAACTTGCTACGTAGCTGCTGCTTCCTGTGAGACATCAACACAGGAGCAAGGAGCTGTTCAGAACCCCAGGGAATCTAACTGAGAATTTTTATTTCATTTGGCAAATATGTACTTAGACCTGGCCTTTTATGAGCTAATTCTAAAATGTTAGGAGCAGTGAGGATAGCTTTGCATGTTCCAAAGTGACACAGCCACAAGGCAGAATACGCTTTGATGGCCCAGGAAGGAGTGCTAGCTTTGATTTATTTATGTCATCTAACATATACCTAGAGAAAATCATCTTTCATAATGGAAGTCAACTTCTGGAGTCGAGCTGATTTTAGGAAAATGGGTTTGCACTGACATGATAATTTGAGAGCATCAGTTTGAGTCATTGTATCCAGATGTCTCTGAATTGTAGAATCAATACACAATACACCATCTCTCAGGCACTGGATCATAAATATTCCACCACCTTAAATATGTGCTATGATTAGTCGTGTGTTTTAATCATCAACCGAACAAGGATTTGATGCTTCGACATGAAAAATGCTCTCTTCAGTTTAGCCTGTATTCACCCAGGGCTTAAGTGTATACCTCAGTAAAAATTCCATAGAGCACAGAGAAACTGTTTCCAAGATCAAAGCTCTTTCTACAGATTTCAGAATTGAGCAATGGGATCCCCATTGGTAGTCTCAGTGTACCCATTTGTTAGAAGAAAATCTCTTAAAAATACTTACAAGCCCCCAGTCTTTTCTAATTTGTTTTGATTATTGATAATACCACTCCACAGTGAATAAAGTATGGAAATGAGTTTTAGTGTAGAAGTAGCCTTGAAATAAAAATCCTGAGCAGGGCGCAGAAGAGATGCTCAGTGGTTAGGTAAACTTGCTATTCTTCCAGAGAATCTGAGCTAGATTCTCAAGCCCTGGTGGGGGGCTCTTGATTGTCCATAGCTCCAGGTCCAGAGGAATCTGATGCCCTCATCTACACACACACACACACACACACACACACACACACACACACACACACACACATGCGCGCGCGCGCGCACACACACACGCACAACGTCTTAAGAAGCCTGGGGGGTGGGTCTGGAGAGATGGTTCAGTGGTTAAGAGCACTAACTGCTCTTCCAGAGGTCCAAAGTTCAATTCCCAGCAACCACATGGTTTCTCACAACCATCAGTAATGGGATCCGATGCCCTCTTCTGGTGTGTCTGAGGACAGCTACAGTGTATTCATATATATAAAATAAAAGAAATCTTTAAAAAAAGTCTAAACAATTCAACACACATTGTTGTGCATTGTGGAATGAATTACTTAATGTCCAATTTGAGATGCTCTGAAGATCTTGGCAAGATAAAATGTAGTCAGTTTGCAGCTTGACATTCAACTTTGTGAGAGCCCACACTCAAAAGCCTTGAAGGAAGGTAGCATTGAAGAGGGGAGCTAACGGTCCAGTGAGTGGATCAATATGGTCTGACTGGGTGTATAGTGTATGAAAGAGGGTGCTGGCTATCAGACTGCTGGGAAGTTGAGGAATTTAATCCCGTTTTCTGTAGTCCATGGAGAAATGATCCAAATATTTATCAACATAAAGACTTGTTCTGATCTCAGACGCTAATGGCATTTGTGCCAGCGGGTTGTTTTAAAATCTGTTTAATATTAAATAAAATTTTTATTTCATTTATTTGCTTGTCTGTCTGTCTTTGGGTGTCTATGTGCACACAACACAGCACATGTGTAGAGGACCAAGGAACACTTGGGAGAGTCAGGTTTTCTCCTTTGAATGTGTGGATCTCAGGAGTTAAACCCCAGTCCCTAGCTTTAGTAGCCATTGCCTATCCTAACCGAGCCACCTTGTCAGCCCTGAAGTTTTTGAGTTAACATTCAAAACAATGAATTTCTTTATGGCTTGGTCATACACCATAGGTATCATTGCACGTTTCTCTTCAGCCTGTCACTCTTCCTCCTCGTCCCACCCCTTCCTCCTGATTTTTTTCCCTCTTCCTTAATTATTTCCCATTACTTTCATTTTCAAACAGAAACCCAGGTTCCATGCATGGGAGAGAACGTGCATTTGTCTGTCTTTTCTCCCTCCTGTAATCCTCTCTTGCTCTCCTCTCCCCCTCCCTTTAGACCTTTGTCACCTTCTTTTTTTTTTTTTTTTTTTTTTGAAGAGCAGAGAGATTTATTTTGCGTCATGGCTCTGGAGCTCAGTGGCATAGCAACAGCAGCTGTCAAGAGCACCAGAACATGGTAAAAGTGAAA
The DNA here is from genome assembly GCF_021556685.1 of Rattus norvegicus. Lineage (NCBI taxonomy): Eukaryota > Metazoa > Chordata > Mammalia > Rodentia > Muridae > Rattus > Rattus norvegicus. The sequence goes on along the minus strand of NC_141534.1, from coordinate 265,399,408 downwards.
GACAAGTAAGTAAACACACATACAACCACAAATCACAGCAGGTAGTCTGACCTTATGCCCACCCACTCTTGTGATCACTAACCTATTCCCAACAGGAAGGCACTGATCCCTCTTATGACCTAACCTTTCCTAAAGGCCCTGTCTCTCCCCACAGCTGCAGTGCCAAGTAAATCTCAACACGAATTTCTGGATACGAAAGGAAACACTGAAACCATAGCATGTTGTCTCTGGTCATCTGTATGGTCTAGAAACGAGTGCTATAACCCCTGAGCCTCAGTTTCCCTGCACTTAACCTGTGATCGATAGTCAACCTGATGAACCTCACAAACATAATACCCGAAGAATCTGTTTATGAGAGCAAAGACTTATTCTGGCTCCATTTCAGAGGTCTCAGTCCATCACGGCAGAGTTCATGGTGGCAGAAGAGGTTGGCATCTCACATCATACCACATCAGGAAGCAGAGAGTGGCCGGAACTAGGGGACATAACTCCCCAAAGCACCCAGTAAGAAGAAAACAATCCAATAAAACAGATAAAATATTTAAAAATATTTAAAAAGATACTATATTTTTTTATAGCTTTTTTTTTAAATTTAGAGAATACTTTATTAGTTTTTGTAATCAAACCCACGTAGATAAGACCTTACATATTTAATACAGTGTGTTACCCCTGTACAAATGGAAAAAACTTAAGTTCAACATTTCTAGACCAATATGGCTGTTAATTTCTGTACAGTGCCAACTCAACACAGTAAACGGGGATACTTTTTTCCAAAGTTGACAGCACAGCTAAAGTTTCAAAAAATTCAAATTATATATCTGTATATATATATTTATATTTTTATAAAAAGACCAATAATAGCAGTGTGTTATGCATCAACAGCAGCAACAGCTTTTCCAGGTTCTGCAGTCATCTGAACAAAACTGTAGAGACATCCAGCACACTCCATTAAAAAAAAAAAAAGTAAAAAAACAAAACCCGAGAAAACAGCACAGTTCTGTTACTCTTGTGGTACCTGGCACCATTTTTTTTTAAATTAGCTTCTCAATCATCATCTGGAAAGAAAACATTCTGAGCAACATCATTAAAAACAGCTCTGTCACTACTACTAGCATGGTCACTACTACGTATCATAAAGCAGGTACAAGCTATTTTACATCCACAGAGGTATGATACAGTACTGTCCTACATCTATAATACTAGAGGATACAATTTAAAAGGCATTATTTGAGACTTGATTCTACTTTTCCAGCAGAGGGCCCAAAGGATGGTGTGACACAGCTTTGTAAAGAAACATACTCTAGACAGGATTTCCTTTCACTAGTGGCACAGTTCTAAGGATTCATTCTCTCCATGAATGTCAGCTAAAACCGTTATTAAAAAAATGAAATATCCCTAGAACAAAACCGTATAACCACCGGATTCACATGAAGATGACCTAGTGGAGACAAGCTGGACCTCACCTTACCAACAAGCTATCAAATCTGTTATGTTTAAACAGTGAGACCTCCAAGGAAGGAGATGCCAAGTAGTGCTTCAAAGCTTTGGACCACAATCAAACACAGCATCCTTTTCAACAGAAGCAGAAGCTCATCTGAATATGCTCAAGGATGCTGACATCAACATTTAATCATCTCCTCACTCATCCAGGAAGAAGGGGAGGTCTCCTTTCTGCCCCATCTCAGAATGACAGTGTGATGCTTGCCAATCTTCTCTTTCTCTTTTTTTGCTTCTTTCAATACTGGGGATTGAAAGTAAGGTCTTTCCCACCCAGAGACGCACTCTTTCATTATATCCTCAACCTTCTTTTTACTTTTTGTTTTGAGACAGGGCTTCACTAAGTTTTCTAGGCTGGCCTTGAGTTCACTTTCTGTCCCAGGAAAGCCTTGAACCTGTGATCAGACACCCCCTGTTTTGTCCTTTCGAATTCTTGGGTTACAGGCTCAAATCACTAGCTCAGTTACCTGACTCTTTTTTTTTTTTCACTCAGCATGATGATTTCTGGTTCCAAACATTTTCCTGAAAACCAAACAAATTAATTCTTCTTTTATAAATGTGTTCGTGTGTGTTCGCCTCCTTGTTTATATGTGTACCATGTGTAGATGCCTATGTATCCAGATGAGGGAGTCAGAACCCCTAGAACTGGAGTTACAGGTGGTTGTAAGCCCCACAGTGTAGGTGCTAGGAGCCAAACCTGGGTCTGCTGTAAAAGCAGCAACGCCCCTAACCACTGAGCCATCTCTTCCGGTCTCCCTGTTTCCACTCCATCCATCTTTTGACAGATAACTAGGCTGGCTCTGTATCTTGCTAGTTACTGGAAACAGTTATTGCAATCAGCACTGGGGTGTATGATGTCTGGTCTGTGCTGGCATAGGTTGCTTTTGATACAGGCTGGAGTGCTTAACCTGGATGGCATGGGAGTTCTCCTTTCTGTGCATGGAGGAAACTGTAGGCTGGTTTGCAGAGGCTGCACTGATGTACACAGAAATTCCTCTTCTCCCATGTTTTTCTCAGTGTTCATTGCCATTTTCCCTTTGCAATGGCTTTAAGGTTCGAAGCCAAAGGCAAACAGACAAGGCCATTTATTAGGTCATGGATCTCTTCTGTACAGATCTACCTCAGGTTACTTAACTGCGCCCCATTCTCCTCTCAAGATTGTGATTAGCTCCAAGACAATTGTGTTTTTGGAAAACATCATTGTGCTTCTGACAGGCGTGTTCTCAGACCTTATCGTTCTAAGTCAGGGGTGACTTTAAGGGGTTAACTGTTTCGAAAAGCTTCATGTAGGATCTGAGATCTAGACACGTTTAACCCCATTGCCACCAGATCTTTCTCTGCTTGAAGACAATAGCGAAAGCTGTTTCTTGAGTTGCTCCTTGAGTCAGCTGAGCTCAGATGTGGCTCCAGGCAGTCAGCAATGTGACCTCTTGTGCGTTAGATGCCCTAGGCCTGGGAGGGACCCCAGTTCTGTCCTGGAGCCACTGCGTGTTATCACTGGAAATTCTCCTGTGTATTCCTGTCCTTACTGTGGTTAATGCACCCAAGCCTTCATTTAAAGTAATATCCAGCCTAGGGTTTATGAAATAAAAGATTGATATCGGCTTCATGAGACTCAGGCAAAAGCAATATCTTTGCTGTATCTCACCGTGCTTTTAACTCCGGGAACCTTCATATACAGCGGCCACTAAAAATGAAACAGCAACAACCGTAGTGATCACAATAGAAAGGGTGGAGGTGTTTCCCAAGAACCGCAGCCCGAATAAGGGTGGCTTTGATGTCTTTATTGATTTAATGGCAATGCATAATTATGCTTATTTCTTCATCCTCTCTGAAAGAATATTTTTGTTTTTAAGGGAAAGATTCACAGAATGCAGTTTAAGGGACACTGTTTTTGTAACCTATCAGGCTTATTTATGTACAGGGGCCTGGACAGCCAAAATACCCAGTCATAACCGCTTTATTCATTATGAGGAAGGCGGTATCACAGATTGGGAGAGGGATTTTCTTTCTTGGTGGCTTGAAACATTCTGCCTATTAAACCTGCTTTATGCCTGTTTTTCGAGCACTCATCCATCTCATAGGCTGGGCTATTTATTTATTTTTTTCTGCACAGGGAAGGTATAAGTACTTGTAATAAGTATTTGACACCATGAGCCAACATTATTTGGCTCCAGACAAATAACAAAGTTACAAAGTTACAGCCACTCTCCCAGTACTTAACTTGTCTTACCAGATATCTTCAAATTAGATACTCGCCATGTACTTTGTAATTATTTTTGATTTAATTTCTACCCAGCTAGGCAATGCCCACCACTTAATTAGAGTGTTTACTCCACTTGCTTTAATGGGGATTGAATTTACTCTCTTGCTATTGGTTTTTATCTCACCATCAGTCTTTTCTCTTCTTCCCATTTTTATCCAACCTTCTCTTCTTCTTCATACTGTCCCTTCCTCCCTTCATTCTCTCTCCCTCCCTCCCTCCCTCTCTTCCTCTTTCCTTCCCTTCCTCTCTTACATTCTTCTATTTTATACAGTTAAACTGAGGAATTTCCAGTGTTTTCTCTCTGTCAGTAGCAGCTTTAAAGCCTTTACCCATTGTCTTCTTCATCCTTGTATCTATAGCTATCAGTGAGTTTCTCTTTCAATTCTGTGTCCCCATTTCTTTTTCCACGATGACTATATCTTGATTGCTTTCTTCATCCCTTGGTATTAGTCATCCAGATTTCGTTGTCTTTCTCAGTAGATCTTAACAGACCATGTTCATATTCAGTGGGCTAATCCCATACTGTATAAGGGCAGAAACTCCCCCAATCAAGCCACCCTTCTAAATCACCCAGGAAAGTTAGAAATTAGTTATTCTCAAAAGGCCTCAAACCCAGCAGGATATTGAAGTTCCTCTAATGTCTCAGGTGGCTGGGATCTTTGACCCTTGGCATCCTCTTGAAGCCTCACCTTGGAGGGACTAGGCTCTGGTTTGAAGTTTCTCTTTCCAGTGTAATTTGCCTTTTCCAGTGATTTTGCACACTATTTGTCACAGGAGAAAATGTCAGAGACAAAGCAAACCTCAGACTTGACTTGAAAGAAGGGATTTCTGTATCAGTTACACTATACTCTGCTGTCCCCTGTGGGGTTCATATTGTTAGACTCATCCTAAGCATAGGAAACTCTGTTTTCTTAGCCATGCAATTGTGTGGCTTCCTGAACAAGCCTGGACAAACAGGCACTCCTTTGCTTTGCATACCCCAACTGCTGGAACCGAGAGAAGAGCTGGGAAAGTTCTCATTGTACCTCGCTATGTGCATACGATGCTGTCACAAAGTCTTAGGGCCTCCTCCCTCCCACAAGATTAATTTTGTGGGAGATGAAGAAAAAACTGTAATATCTTTTCTATCAAAGGGTTAAAGGAAGATATTTCATTAAAAATTGTGAAGAAGCTACGTGGAAGAAATTAAAATTCCTTCTGGGTCAGTGCTTCTCGTAATCAAATGTATGTGTTCAGATTTTGGAGCTGCCGTGCCCTGTATTATGTAATCATGCAAGAATTCGAGGCCCAGCTCTGAGCACCCAGCGTGAGGCACAGGACCTTTTCAGTTAGAATCAAACCCTAGCGGGAGCTCTGCTGGGTGAGCCTGTTCTCCTGCTTACACACGGTTGTGCACTCTTAGGCAGAAGTAAAACGTTTTGCCTTGCTAAAATAGTATAGATTGTGTGTTGATTTCCTTGAGACTCTAGACATCAGTGGCCATCCTACCTGTCTTACTCACTGTTCTGTCGATGTGGCGAGACACGATGGTCGTGGCAACTCTTACAAAAGCGAGCACTTACTTGGGGACTTGCTTATAGATTCAGAGTTCTCATGTGATCATCACGGCAGGAAGCAGACAGGCATGGTTCTGGAGCAGTAGCTGAGAGCTTTACATTGTGATCCATAGGTGGGGGGGTGGGAGAGAGAGAGAGAGAGAGAGAGAGAGAGAAAGAGAGAGAGACAGAGACAGAGAGAGACAGAGACAGAGACACAGAGACAGAGACAGAGACAGACAGACAGACTTGACCAGACATAGGCTTTCGAAATTCATAGCCCATCCCCAGTGACATACCTCCTCTAACAAGAACACATGTTCCCCAAAAAGCCCCACCTCCTAGTCCTTCCAAAATGATTCCCCTGAGAACCAAAGACTTAAATATATGAGTGTATAGGGGCCATTCTCACCTTAAACCACCGCACTAGCCAAAAATAATTTACAGATTCCGTGCAATCTCAATAAAAACCCACCCAATACCTTTCACGTAAATGAGAAAAAAAACCCTAAAATTCATATGAAACCACAATAGCTAAGTAAATCACGAGGGGAAGATGTCAGAGGGATAGCTGTATCATATTTAAAGATTATATATTACAGAACTACAGTAATACAACCAGCACGGTACTGCCACAAAGACAGATTGTAGATCAAAGGAATAGAACACAAGAGCCAAAGCAGAGCGGACATAGTTAGAGCCGTCTGATGTTTGACAAGGATGCCGAAGGCATACAATGGGGACACAGAATCTTCAACAAATGATGCTGGGAAAGCTGGACAGCCACACGTAGAAGGGTGAAATTAAACACTTAAAAATCACCCCACACAAATGGGCTTCAAGTGGACCAAAGAACCGATGTGAGTCCAAAGACATAGGCTCTGTCTACAAGAGATAGACGTAGGAACGGACTTAATGAATAGGACTCCGTTCACTCTGGATTAAAGCCGACAGCCAACAAGTAAAACCCATAAAACTGAACAGTTTCTGTGTAGCAAAACAAACAGGTGGGGCAGCGGTTTCTTTAGAATAAACTCTGTGGCCAGATGCAGTTTCCCTCCAAGACTCTGAAAGTTACCAGAGTAACCAGGTTGAGACCAACTGATACCTATAAAGTAGCTGGCAGCCAACTTCAGGAAGCTGACAAAGGGGGAGGGGTTAACCGTTCGCAAAAGCCAATGTGGTCTTTCCAGTAAAGAATGGACCAGAGGGAGCTGTCAATTAGCAAATCATGACTTAGCCCTCAGTCCTCGTATGCTCAAATCACAACAAGCATGTTGTTCCCTTCCTTTCAAATTGAGGACGGAGAACAGGGCAGATAAATTGCCAAACAAAACCAGATAAGAGAGGCCAGCCTATCATAGCTTCCGAGGGACCATGAAGGGCACCAACTTCATAAATCATAAATGTGTATGAACTCAAATGCGCATCAAAAGCCTGGAGGAAGTTGGAGCATTTTTGTTTCAATAGCGTTTGATTATTCTCCCGATGCTATTATGGTGATGGTAACTACTGTAATTTGCTACTACTGTGTAGAAATGGATTGTCCAAAGAGATGCTGCTCGAAATCAAGAATAACAGAGATGATTTGCAGCGGACATCCATTTGGAAGGCCAGGCAGCGTTCCAGTCAGGAAGCTCAGTGTGCTTGGGGAAGCCTGACCACTTCCCACCAGGGAGAACCATAGGGAAGTAGGATTATCCTCTGCCCCCTCCCTTTGCTGTTACAGAGCAGTGGAACCTTGGACAGGGTGTTCCCACTGGCCTCTGCTAGGAAGTTCGGCAAATGTGATCTTCTACCGGCTAACACACACTGCCAGATTTTGCCTGCCGCGTTTGCGAATGCGCAGAAGGCTCTCCTCCCTCCCCTCCAAAAGTCTGCGTGGTCAGCTGTCTTCCTTCAAGTTCCTACAGATCCACTTTGTTAGAAGTCCCCCTGGAATCTGCAGGTACAGAGGACAGTGGGATTTCCTCTGTAAGATCGAGGGCAGTGTGAACGCAGAATAATACTATGCATAGAACATAGGACAGTCATCATAGGGGTTACTCGTCACAGGGTGTTGATAGCCTGATATCAGGCTTCAGAACTTACTTGTGGCAGGGTCCCCGATCCGATCATCCCCCGCCCCCGCCCCGCCGCACCCTGCACAAGGAATCGCACAGAGACAATATATTAGGAGATAGTATATTTACAAAGAGTCGGGGTATTTATGTCACATAACAGGCTCTTTGGGTTATTTGCATAACATGAGCTTTTTAGTTCATTTGCATAGCACAGGCCTTTCTTTTTTTTTTTTTTTTTTTTTTTTTTTCTTGCTATGAGTGATACTTTATTCCTATCTCATGGAGAAGCCCCGCGAGCCAGCCAGGCGCGCCTATTTAACCCTCAAGCACGCATCTACACCTGATTGGTTGCTTACTCATGATCTCATCAGGCACGCCCCGGAATGGGCAAAGACCTGGCAGGAAGGCACTCTTGCACATGCGCACAGTTAACTTCCTGATAGGGGGGCCAGCTGGCGCAGCGAAGGCTGGCGCCATCTTGACTGACTTGGCCTTCCACGTGGGGCGCAGTGGAAGCCAGCGCCATCTAGTGGTGGCGCATGTTATTGCGGCCCTCTACATCTCACCCTTATAATTATAATTTTATAGCAGTAATGATCACCCTATCGCGTGCAATGAGGAAACCTCAGCGATGTGCAAGGGCTGATCAAAGGAACGCTGAGTCTCTCTCAATCCCAGTGCAATGGATCCACAGATCCATGGGGTGCAGGAGCAGAGAACTCAGATACAGAGAGTATCCCTCTCCTCCCAGTGCAATGGACCCACAGATCCATGGGGTGTAGGAGCAGGGAACTCAGATACAGAGTAAATCCTGAACAAGATAACCAAATTCTAGGTGAGGCCCTTTGTACAATGGCCACAAGTGCTTGAGTGATAACGGCCTTATCACGTTACTGTTGAGATCTGAGTTTGTAAACCAACCATGGTATGAATACTGATCCACAGCATAGGGCTGCATCAAACAGAGCCACTCCCGATAAGTAGTGGGCACCTCATATGGTCCTCCTCAGCTGTTACCACCAAGGACCGTAGTCAAGCCGCTCTTATAATAAAATTTTGAATTCCCAATTGTTAGTAACTACTCCAGAAAGTTCACCCACTGTACTTGTCTAACAATAGATTGGGGGAGGATAACTCCAGACACTGCAGACACAATGTCTGCAGCAGTAATGGCTGCTACAATAGCAGCGAAAGTGTCAAGGTCTTTTCCAGGACAGTTCAGGATCATTCTTCTCTGGAACAACCAGCAGACAATGGAACCATTTCTGAGATCTGTATAACCAGGACAGAGTTCTCCAGTCACTGTAGCTTTACACAGGTAGCTTTCTGTGAAGCTACAGTCTGTAAAATGACAACACCAGTTACCAGTTAAGGCAGCAAGAGTCACCAGGGAAATGAAAGGACAGGGGTAACAGCTGGAGTCCAGTCTTCTCCAGGAGGCAGCAGTGTATAGAGTCTGAGCGTAGGCCACAATGGGACGCGAACACACGCAGCGGTAACACTGACTGCAGCAACGGCAAAATCTCTGTGATGACAAAGGATGAAGGGGCATCTTCTATCTTCCTCTCAGGGCAGAGGAATGACTCCAGGGACCCGAACCACGAGAGCTGAATCTTCATGCTCCCAGGATCAGCATGTCTCACCAGACACTCAGGCAGCTGGCACACTCCTGTAGCATCCTGTAGATAAAACACAAACATTCCCTCTTCCCCATATAAAATATCTGGACAGGAACATGTCAATAAGTGGATCTCTCTATTTCACCTAGGCAGAAGTATGCCTAGTTGTAGGGTGCCATAAACTTTGGCATCCAAATTTTTAAAATTGAAATATTTTAAAATTGAAATAAAAGGAGCATATTTTAGCATACAGGGATAACTCCCCCTTTTTATTTATAAAGATATAGTAAAGATATTATTTATTAAGGTAAGTCCTCGAGGATTAAGTTGAGGACACTGAGCACTTGTATTTATAAATTGACTTGTATACCAAAATATTGTCTCTAGCATAATTGTATTGGATATATAAAGAATGAGATTTTTTGACTAATTGTTCCTGTGTAAGGCCTATAATCTGTCTGGTATCTTGTCCTCCCTTGTTAAAGAGCCCAGGCAATCTAGTTTGAGTTCTTAAATGTCCTATAAAGGAACAGTACTTAGTGCTCTTAACCACTAAGCCATCTCTCCAGCCCCTCACCAGCTTTATTTATCTAAACATAAGCATTAATTAGAAATGTCAAATACTGTAAACAAGGTCCAGATTTAGCCTTATTTAGAAATCCCTGAGTTGGCAGGGTGAGGCTGGGCGTTGAAAGGAAGCAAAAGGAGTCTTCCTCTTTTCGTGAGGGTGTGTTATCAACTCCATTACCATTTTCAAAGAGCTGGGTCTATGGTTTTGTTTAGTTGTTTGAGCCAGAGCACTGAAAGGACAGTGAGTTATCAGACAATTTACACTGAAATCACTCACTGATTTTAAGTAGAAAACCTGCCTCTAATAAAGCATTAAGTAATTGAAATCAATTGTAAACCACAAGCCACACATTGGCTATCAGTATATGAATAGAAAGCTTGATTTTTTTAACATTTTAAAAACAGCGGCTAGGGGTTGGGGATTTAGCTCAGCGGTAGAGCACTTGCCTAGCAAGCGCAAGGCCCTGGGTTCGGTCCCTAGCTCCGGAAAAAAAAGAAAAAAAAAAAAAAAAAACAGCGGCTAAAGCATGGAATTTAATAATCTGTGTTGAAGCAATAGAAATTCAAGAGAATAAACAAGTGATCTAATCATACCTGTAGCCTTTTCATTAGATGAACCACCTATAAATACAGTAAGCGCATTTTCTATGGGTTGTACGCACAAATATGTAGGAAGTACAAAAGCATGTAAAGAGTAAAATTATCAATTTTGTCTGAAAAATTTGTATATGTAATAGGCCAAATATCAGTATTTAGTAATAACCAATTAACTGTTGTTTGGAATAAGATATGTTTTACCAGGTTTCTATTTAAAATACTTCCAGGACTCCAGTCCACAACTCTGTACTAACATAGCTGAAGCTTTATCTCCAATGTGCATAACAAAGACCTAAGTCCTCTGGTAAGGTGAGGTACTTAGCCAATTAACATATCTTTAGAAGCTTAAAATTAGCTTTAAATATTCTTATCTGGAGTAGTGTAACAGCTACTCCCCAAATATTAAAGCTCATTTTGAGAGCAAAGGTTTGTAGTAAACATTTCCATATACATTGAAAGATTTAAGTTCTAACTTCTTACACTGAAGAAGCAACAAAATTACCTAATATGAGGCTGTTAGCCATTCTTAATGATATCACTTTATGGGCTCTCTAAAACTATAAGCAAGCTCACGAAATGAAAACTCACAATTGTTATGACGAAAACAAATTGTATAAAATCAATCCTCTAAATCTGTCTTGAAATGGCAGTTGGAGTAAGGAAACTGGCTGTAATGTTCTCACAAGTTCTAAAACCTCATCAATCCTTATAAATCCTGTAACAATCTCTACCTGTTTGATTTTTCCTTAATTAACAATAAGTTTGAGTTAGTCAATGTAACACTGGTAATCCTAAATCACAATCTTTAAGTTCTCTTTGTAACACCAGAACACAGCCACCAGGTCACCTGAATTTTGAGTAAGTGACTAGGCAGCTGTTCTCTGGGCAGTGGAAATTAGCATTAAAATACAGATAACTTCTGGGCAAGCCACAACTTTGGAAAGTAAAACTTGTTAGGCAGCTGTTTTTGGGGCAGTGGAATTAGCATTAAAATACAGATAACTTCTGGGCAAGCCACAGCTTTGGAAAGCAAAACTCAACCCCCAACAAACAATCTAGTCTCCAAGGCACCCCAAGTCTATCTATTATGTTGTAAAGTTTGACTGTCAATTTTCTCCAATACCTCAACAAAAGGACAATTTCCTAAATTCTTTTAGAAGCCTGGTTTCTAGCATAAGAATTCCATAAAAACATTACCTCAATTTAGACCTGTTTCCCTGGGTTGGCTCAATGTCACAAGTTGTCTAGAATTACCTCATCCAAATTACCAGCTTTATGTCAACTTTCTGTTGCCAGTATTATACCTTTTTAACCATATCCAATAACTTGAAAGCCAATAGTCCACAACCAAGGCAAGCAGAGCATATTTATACATTTAAAACCAATGAGAAACAAAATTGAAATGGCTACACCTATCTTTAATATTTAGACCAAACACCATTTTTACCCTTTTGTTATTATTTTAAGAGAAGCGCACACCCGCGGATCCCGGCCCGCAGCAGCTCTCTGCTCCCAGACCCGGTGAGAGAGAGACCCAACCGCCTGGTCAGGTGGGCACTCCTGAGGCTGCAGAGCGGAAGAGACCACCAACACTGCTCACCCCTGCCCACATCCCTGGCCCAAGAGGAAACTGTATAAGGCCTCTGGGCTCCCGTGGGGGAGGGCCCAGGAGCGGCAGGACCCCTGACCCTGAGACACCGCCGGAACCTGAAAGAAACAGACCGGATAAACAGTTCTCTGCACCCAAATCCCGTGGGAGGGAGAGCTAAACCTTCAGAGAGGCAGACAAGCCTGGGAAACCAGAAGTGACTGCTCCCCGCACACACATCTCGGACGCCAGAGGAAAAAGCCAAAGACCATCTGGAACCCTGGTGCACTGAAGCTCCCGGAAGGGGCGGCACAGGTCTTCCTGGTTGCTGCTGCTGCAGAGAGCCCGTGGGGAGCACCCCACGAGCGAACCTGAGCCTCGGGACCACAGGTAAGACCAAATTTTCTGCTGCAAGAAAGCTGCCTGGTGAGCTTGGGACACAGGAAAGCAGAATTTCTGTAGGACCGGGCACGTTCTGTGTTTACCGGAAGTCCCACACCCGCGGATCCCGGCCCGCAGCAGCTCTCTGCTCCCAGACCCGGTGAGAGAGAGACCCAACCGCCTGGTCAGGTGGGCACTCCTGAGGCTGCAGAGCGGAAGAGACCACCAACACTGCTCACCCCTGCCCACATCCCTGGCCCAAGAGGAAACTGTATAAGGCCTCTGGGCTCCCGTGGGGAAGGGCCCAGGAGCGGCAGGACCCCTGTGCCTGAGACACCGCCGGAACCTGAAAGAAACAGACCGGATAAACAGTTCGCTGCACCCAAATCCCGTGGGAGGGAGAGCTAAACCTTCAGAGAGGCAGACAAGCCTGGGAAACCAGAAGTGACTGCTCCCTGCACACACATCTCGGACGCCAGAGGAAAAAGCCAAAGACCATCTGGAACCCTGGTGCACTGAAGTTCCCGGAAGGGGCAGCACAGGTCTTCCTGGTTGCTGCTGCTGCAGAGAGCCCGTGGGCAGCACCCCACGAGCGAACCTGAGCCTCGGGACCACAGGTAAGACCAAATTTTCTGCTGCAAGAAAGCTGCCTGGTGAACTCAAGACACAGGCCCACAGGAACAGCTGAAGACCTGTAGAGAGGAAAAACTACACGCCAGAAAGCAGAACACTCTGTCCCCATAACTGACTGAAAGAGAGGAAAACAGGTCTACAGCACTCCTGTCACACAGGCTTATAGGACAGTCTAGCCACTGTCAGAAATAGCAGAACAAAGTAACACTAGAGATAATCTGATGGCGAGAGGCAAGCGCAGGAACCCAAGCAACAGAAACCAAGACTACATGCCATCATCGGAGCCCAATTCTCCCACCAAAACAAACATGGAATATCCAAACACACCAGAAAAGCAAGATCTAGTTACAAAATCATATTTGATCATGATGCTGGAGGACTTCAAGAAAGACATGAACACACTTAGGGAAGCACAGGAAAACATTAATAAACAAGTAAAAGCCTACAGAGAGGAATCGCAAAAATCCCTGAAAGAATTCCAGGAAAACACAATCAAACAGTTGAAGGAATTAAAAATGGAAATAGAAGCAATCAAGAAAGAACACATGGAAACAACCCTGGATATAGAAAACCAAAAGAAGAGACAAGGAGCTGTAGATACAAGCCTCACCAACAGAATTCAAGAGATGGAAGAGAGAATCTCAGGAGCAGAAGATTCCATAGAAATCATTGACTCAACTGTCAAAGATAATGTAAAGCGGAAAAAGCTACTGGTCCAAAACATACAGGAAATCCAGGACTCAATGAGAAGATCAAACCTAAGGATAATAGGTATAGAAGAGAGTGAAGACTCCCAGCTCAAAGGACCAGTAAATATCTTCAACAAAATCATAGAAGAAAACTTCCCTAACCTAAAAAAAGAGATACCCATAGACATACAAGAAGCCTACAGAACTCCAAATAGATTGGACCAGAAAAGAAACACCTCCCGTCACATAATTGTCAAAACACCAAACGCACAAAATAAAGAAAGAATATTAAAAGCAGTAAGGGAAAAAGGTCAAGTAACATATAAAGGGAGACCTATCAGAATCACACCAGACTTCTCGCCAGAAACTATGAAGGCCAGAAGATCCTGGACTGATGTCATACAGACCCTAAGAGAACACAAATGCCAGCCCAGGTTACTGTATCCAGCAAAACTCTCAATTAACATTGATGGAGAAACCAAGATATTCCATGACAAAACCAAATTTACACAATATCTTTCTACAAATCCAGCACTACAAAGGATAATAAATGGTAAAGCCCAACATAAGGAGGCAAGCTATACCCTAGAAGAAGCAAGAAACTAATCGTCTTGGCAACAAAACAAAGAGAATGAAAGCACACAAACATAACCTCACATCCAAATATGAATATAACAGGAAGCAATAATCACTATTCCTTAATATCTCTCAATATCAATGGCCTCAACTCCCCAATAAAAAGACATAGATTAACAAACTGGATACGCAATGAGGACCCTGCATTCTGCTGCCTACAGGAAACACACCTCAGAGACAAAGACAGACACTACCTCAGAGTGAAAGGCTGGAAAACAACTTTCCAAGCAAATGGTCAGAAGAAGCAAGCTGGAGTAGCCATTCTAATATCAAATAAAATCAATTTCCAACTAAAAGTCATCAAAAAAGATAAGGAAGGACACTTCATATTCATCAAAGGAAAAATCCACCAAGATGAACTCTCAATCCTAAATATCTATGCCCCAAATACAAGGGCACCTACATACGTAAAAGAAACCTTACTAAAGCTCAAAACACACATTGCACCTCACACAATAATAGTGGGAGACTTCAACACCCCACTCTCATCAATGGACAGATCATGGAAACAGAAATTAAACAGTGATGTCGACAGACTAAGAGAAGTCATGAGCCAAATGGACTTAACGGATATTTATAGAACATTCTATCCTAAAGCAAAAGGATATACCTTCTTCTCAGCTCCTCATGGTACTTTCTCCAAAATTGACCATATAATTGGTCAAAAAACGGGCCTCAACAGGTACAGAAAGATAGAGATAATCCCATGCATGCTATCGGACCACCACGGCCTAAAACTGGTCTTCAATAACAATAAGGGAAGAATGCCCACATATACGTGGAAATTGAACAATGCTCTACTCAATGATAACCTGGTCAAGGAAGAAATAAAGAAAGAAATTAAAAACTTTTTAGAATTTAATGAAAATGAAGATACAACATACCCAAACTTATGGGACACAATGAAAGCTGTGCTAAGAGGAAAACTCATAGCGCTGAGTGCCTGCAGAAAGAAACAGGAAAGAGCATATGTCAGCAGCTTGACAGCACACCTAAAAGCTCTAGAACAAAAAGAAGCAAATACACCCAGGAGGAGTAGAAGGCAGGAAATAATCAAACTCAGAGCTGAAATCAACCAAGTAGAAACAAAAAGGACCATAGAAAGAATCAACAGAACCAAAAGTTGGTTCTTTGAGAAAATCAACAAGATAGATAAACCCTTAGCCAGACTAACGAGAGGACACAGAGAGTGCGTCCAAATTAACAAAATCAGAAATGAAAAGGGAGACATAACTACAGATTCAGAGGAAATTCAAAAAATCATCAGATCTTACTATAAAAACCTATATTCAACAAAATTTGAAAATCTTCAGGAAATGGACAATTTCCTAGACAGATACCAGGTATCGAAGTTAAATCAGGAACAGATAAACCAGTTAAACAACCCCATAACTCCTAAGGAAATAGAAGCAGTCATTAAAGGTCTTCCAACCAAAAAGAGCCCAGGTCCAGACGGGTTTAGTGCAGAATTCTATCAAACCTTCATAGAAGACCTCATACCAATATTATCCAAACTATTCCACAAAATTGAAACAGATGGAGCACTACCGAATTCCTTCTATGAAGCCACAATTACTCTTATACCTAAACCACACAAAGACACAACAAAGAAAGAGAACTTCAGACCAATTTCCCTTATGAATATCGACGCAAAAATACTCAATAAAATTCTGGCAAACCGAATTCAAGAGCACATCAAAACAATCATCCACCATGATCAAGTAGGCTTCATCCCAGGCATGCAGGGATTGTTTAATATACGGAAAACCATCAACGTGATCCATCATATAAACAAACTGAAAGAACAGAACCACATGATCATTTCATTAGATGCTGAGAAAGCATTTGACAAAATTCAACACCCCTTCATGATAAAAGTCTTGGAAAGAATAGGAATTCAAGGCCCATACCTAAACATAGTAAAAGCCATATACAGCATACCAGTTGCTAACATTAAACTAAATGGAGAGAAACTCGAAGCAATCCCACTAAAATCAGGGACTAGACAAGGCTGCCCACTCTCTCCCTACTTATTCAATGTAGTTCTTGAAGTTCTAGCCAGAGCAATCAGACAACAAAAGGAGATCAAGGGGATACAGATCGGAAAAGAAGAAGTCAAAATATCACTATTTGCAGATGACATGATAGTATATTTAAGTGATCCCAAAAGTTCCACCAGAGAACTACTAAAGCTGATAAACAACTTCAGCAAAGTGGCTGGGTATAAAATTAACTCAAATAAATCAGTTGCCTTCCTCTATACAAAAGAGAAACAAGCCGAGAAAGAAATTAGGGAAACGACACCCTTCATAATAGACCCAAATAATATAAAGTACCTCGGTGTGACTTTAACCAAGCAAGTAAAAGATCTGTACAATAAGAACTTCAAGACACTGAGGAAAGAAATTGAAGAAGACCTCAGAAGATGGAAAGATCTCCCATGCTCATGGATTGGCAGGATTAATATAGTAAAAATGGCCATTTTACCAAAAGCAATCTACAGATTCAATGCAATCCCCATCAAAATACCAATCCAATTCTTCAAAGAGTTAGACAGAACAATTTGCAAATTCATCTGGAATAACAAAAAACCCAGGATAGCTAAAGCTATCCTCAACAATAAAAGGACTTCAGGGGGAATCACTATCCCTGAACTCAAGCAGTATTACAGAGCAATAGTGATAAAAACTGCATGGTATTGGTACAGAGACAGACAGATAGACCAATGGAATAGAATTGAAGACCCAGAAATGAACCCACACACCTATGGTCACTTGATTTTTGACAAAGGAGCCAAAACCATCCAATGGAAAAAAGATAGCATTTTCAGCAAATGGTGCTGGTTCAACTGGAGGGCAACATGTAGAAGAATGCAGATCGATCCATGCTTATCACCCTGTACAAAGCTTAAGTCCAAGTGGATCAAGGACCTCCACATCAAACCAGACACACTCAAACTAATAGAAGAAAAACTAGGGAAGCATCTGGAACACATGGGCACTGGAAAAAATTTCCTGAACAAAACACCAATGGCTTATGCTCTAAGATCAAGAATCGGCAAATGGGATCTCATAAAACTGCAAAGCTTCTGTAAGGCAAAGGACACGGTGGTTAGGACAAAACGGCAACCAACAGATTGGGAAAAGATCTTTACCAATCCTACAACAGATAGAGGCCTTATATCCAAAATATACAAAGAACTCAAGAAGTTAGACTGCAGGGAAACAAATAACCCTATTAAAAAATGGGGTTCAGAGCTAAACAAAGAATTCACAGCTGAGGAATGCCGAATGGCTGAGAAACACCTAAAGAAATGTTCAACATCTTTAGTCATAAGGGAAATGCAAATCAAAACAACCCTGAGATTTCACCTCACACCAGTGAGAATGGCTAAGATCAAAAACTCAGGTGACAGCAGATGCTGGCGAGGATGTGGAGAAAGAGGAACACTCCTCCATTGTTGGTGGGATTGCAGACTGGTAAAACCATTCTGGAAATCAGTCTGGAGGTTCCTCAGAAAATTGGACATTGAACTGCCTGAGGATCCAGCTATACCTCTCTTGGGCATATACCCAAAAGATGCCTCAACATATAAAAGAGACACGTGCTCCACTATGTTCATCGCAGCCTTATTTATAATAGCCAGAAAATGGAAAGAACCAAGATGCCCTTCAACAGAGGAATGGATACAGAAAATGTGGTACATCTACACAATGGAATATTACTCAGCTATCAAAAACAACGAGTCTATGAAATTCGTAGGCAAATGGTTGGAACTGGAAAATATCATCCTGAGTGAGCTAACCCAATCACAGAAAGACATACATGGTATGCACTCATTGATAAGTGGCTATTAGCCCAAATGCTTGAATTACCCTAGATCCCTAGAACAAACGAAACTCAAGACGGATGATCAAAATGTGAATGCTTCACTCCTTCTTTAAATGAGGAAAAAGAATACCCTTGGCTGGGAAGGGAGAGGCAAAGATTAAAACAGAGACTGAAGGAACACCCATTCAGAGCCTGCCCCACAGGTGGCCCATACATATACAGCCACCCAATTGGACAAGATGGATGAAGCAAAGAAGTGCAGACCGACAGGAGCCGGATGTAGATCGCTCCTGAGAGACACAGCCAGAATACAGCAAATACAGAGGCGAATGCCAGCAGCAAACCAATGAGCTGAGAATAGGTCCCCCGTTGAAGGAATCAGAGAAAGAACTGGAAGAGCTTGAAGGGGCTCGAGACCCCAAAAGTACAACAATGTCAAGCAACCAGAGCTTCCAGGGACTAAGCCACTACCTAAAGACTATATATGGACTGACCCTGGACTCTGACCCCATAGGTAGCAATGAATATCCTAGTAAGAGCACCAGTGGAAGGGGAAGCCCTGGGTCCTGCTAAGACTGAACCCCCAGTGAACTAGACTATGGGGGGAGGGCGGCAATGGGGGGAGGGTTGGGAGGGGAACACCCATAAGGAAGGGGAGGGGGGAGGGGGATTTTGCCCGGAAACCGGGAAAGGGAATAACACTTGAAATGTATATAAGAAATACTCAAGTTAATAATAATAAAAAAAAAAAAAAAAAAAAAAAAGAGAGAGAGAAGCACCTTGTCACCTGTTGAGTCAATTAATCAGTCAGGGATTTTTCTAAGAGAAACAGCTATCAACTCTTGTATGAAGAAGCTGTTGGCGCTTTTAAGATCAGCTCGTGTAGACGCTTAGCTTCTGGTCAGCTTCTCCAGCTAATCTAGACACCTGGCTCTAGGCACAGGGCTTCAAAGACCTGATTGAAACTGTTTTTTATTCATTTGTTCCTTTTTGAAACGAGTTAAAACCAAGTCAAGGTGTGCACGACCGGCAGATAAGGTTTTTACCATTTTTTCTTTTGAACATGAAACATAAAACATTTAGACAACGATAAACAAAAACCACAGACATACACTGACAGACATGGGGACATCCTGGTGTACCAGAGACAAACAATAGACAAAGAGGGGAAAAAGCCAGATGGTGTTCACAGTGACTATCCACTCGAGTGGAGCTGATATGGGCGATGGATTGTCTCAATTCCTGGACTAGTCCACCAACGTGTTGAAACCCAATTCTGTAAGATACTGTATTCCATAGCTTCTGAATTTCTTCCGTGAAACGGAGGCCTCTTGTAGCGCCGGCGATGTTTTTGTCCCGGGTTTCTCGGCACCAAATGTCCCACGCGCGACTTTCCGCCGGCAAGAAGCACGCAAGACATAGAAATTCTTGCTATGGGTGATACTTTATTCCTATCTCATGGAGAAGCCAGCACAGGCCTTTCTGAGCATGCTCGGTTACATACAGTTTTGTGTACTATTTCACGCATCACGTGTCTCATTAGCATTTTAACTTTCTAGCCAGGGGTGCGGTGCCTTTGCATTTAAAGTGGGCTGCACGTCAATCTCAGCCACCCTGGCTCTAGACCGCCTGTTTCCCCTCTGTTCTGCGTGAGCAGCTAAGTCCACCTCAGCTGCCTGAACTGATTTTGTAAGGCTTTGGTAAGTCTTCCAGATCTCGCTTTGCCTTGTTCTCCTGCCTCAGTTGCTCTCCTGTCTTAATTGCTGCTGCCCATCCCCCCTTAAGACTGTAAATTGTTTAAAAACGGGTGGTTCAGCTTTCCAGGCTCGGCAGGATGATGGCGCTTAGGGACTAGTAAATGCTGGCTGTCCGGCTATTCCTCCGACTCAGAAGAGACGCCACGAGCTGCTGCAAAAAGAGATGAAATGACAAATCCTAAGTACCTGCTGGTGAGCTTGCACATATGAAATTCATATTTCCCACCTAATAATTCACAATTCGCAAAGTTGACAGAGAGAATGTAGGTAGGAATCACAAAAACAAAACAAAACAAAACAGAACAGAAAACAAAACAAAACAAAAAAAAAACACTGAAAAAAAAAAAACCACCAACAACAAAAGTCCTTCTTACACATGCAGCCTGGATCTTTCCATCTGTGTCTTCTATCTGCTTATGTGGAAAAACCCATCTCATTTTGAGTCTAAAAGGAACAATAGTTTCCGTTTAAGAGGCAGAATACAGAGAGAGGTGACTGGGAAGAGAGAGGGATGCTTTGAAATAAGTCTCTTTCAAAATTTTTCTTTTCTGTCACTTGAAAGCGTTGGTTCTTCTGTGCTCATACTTAGACTGCGTGTGGGTGAGCCCAGCAGTGTAGACGATCCTTTGTAGAAAATCCTGGTCCTTCTGGGTGGGGCTTTTTCTTCACCAGGGTATAGGGAATCATGAACGCTCAGGAGGACCAGGGGATAATCTCTGTTCATGAGATTATCAAGGGGGGGATGCTCCTTTGTAAGGATACCCAGTGTGCTCTCTGCCCCTGCTGGTCACCATGATTATTCCGTATGAATGGACATAACCTTCATTCTGACCTTCACACACATACAGTAGGGAGGCAAGGTTCTGAAGAAGTTGTGAAGAAACAAGGGCCATGTTGTCTCAGGACACACGGACATCATCAGCTCATTCCTTCAGCGATGGGAGTCTCAGAGCTGGATGACCCCAGCATCCAGTTTCAACGTTGGAGTCAAAATGGATGCCGGGTCATCTAGCTCTGAGACTCCCATCGCTGAAGGAATGAGAGAGTGATTTTTAAACGAAGTTGAAAGTGGTTCTTCCCACTGTCCACTTGTCATATAGGCTTAAATCCCCTTTCTTTCGTTTTGTAGTAATTTGATCAGAACTGTGCTCTCTGATGAGAGTTATGGGCACAGCTGAGTTCCACGGAATTCTTTAGTAATAAAGTGTCTCTTTATTATACATGCTCCTTGGCCACCCTGCTTTGCAATACCTCTGATAAATTTAAGTATAAAATGTTCGGGAAAGATTCCTTTCCAGCACCATATAATCTTTTAGTAGACGGTGGCTGAGCTATTTACCTCTTGATAAGAAGTTAGCTGAAAAAGAACTGCAGGGAGAATAGTCTGTGTTTCCTTTTTGATCTCAGTAATTGGTTTTATAATTGGTAGACGTATGTTGGCACCCATGAGCGACTTCCTACCATTTAGTGGCAAGCCCGTGTTCTAGCAGTTCAATGAACGCCGACAAGTGCTAGGCTCACATGGCAACAATGCTACACAGCACCTCTGGTGATGCACGGTGCAATTTCCTAGCCTTCCCTACACAGCTCTAACAAATTCACTGAAAGTTGCCCCCTCAAAAGATGCCAAGAAGCAGGCCTCCTCGGCCGCAGCCATTGGGGAAAGAAACTAGTTATGTTGGCAAAGAAAGGATTTAGGCCTTTAAATCAAGGCCCAAATAGGGTCTTGCTTCCATGGGGTAGGAGGGGAGGACCTGCCGTCCTCCCAAACTCACAAGCATAGGACTCAGGCCCTGTTGAAGGCCCAGCGGAAGGGCTTCTCTCAGGCGTTGCTGTGGTGGTTGTCTGTTTCTAACGGCAGATTGCAGTCTCAGAACACAGTTTGATCAACACATCGTCTTGGAGAAAAAAATTTCTTTTCTTTCTGAGATTAGAAGATATTTACAACATCTCTGCCTTCCCTTTCTTCCCTTTGAACCCTCCCATATATAGCTCCCCCTCATGGTCTTTCCAATTCATGGCCTCTTTTTAATGTTACATGCATACACACACACACACACACACACACACACACACACACACAGACACATACACACACACACACACACACACACACATACTCACACACACACACACGCCTAAATAGTTTCTTCTCCAACGTAACTGGTTTCTTTTGCAAACATACATTTCCAATATAGATATACATATATATTCATGTTATATGCATGTATGTATGTATGTATGTATGTATGTATGTATGTATGTATTCCTAAATATACCCTGCTCAGTCTGTATAACGTTACTGATATCTATGTTTTTAGGCCAGTCCTTCGGTTTTGGATAACCACTTCGTGTGCTCTTCCCTGGAGTAGACTGCTCCTCCTACTGTCAGAACCCTTTAGCTGTATGTAGTTCTTGGTGTGGGACTGAGGTCTCACGGGCCATCCCCCATCCACTTTGACATGTCCACTGGTGTCTTCCTGTTCAGCTCACGCTTGGGCAGTCATGCATGAAGCTGAGGCTTCACAGGTGTGACACTCAAGCTCTTGTTCTTTTATTCAGCCCAGCATCCCATCCTGTGGTTCTTGGTCACCCAAGCAGTGTTGAGGTGTGGGCTCCATCTTGAGGGAAATTGGTCAAAGCCGATATTAGTTGGTCACTTTTTCAACTTTTGCGCCGCCATTTTTCTAGTGTATTTTTCAGGCAGGACAGATCGAGGGTCCAAGATTTTGTGGCTGGGTTGGTGTTCAGATTTCTTTTTGGTAGGCTGCAGAGTACCTTCCTGTACCGAAGGCACCAGAGCATACGGGTGAAGGTTCCGTTCAGGCACCAGCTTGGTTTCTCCATGCCCAATGAAATGTGAGGGCGTTATCAGTTTACAGAGACCATCCCCACCCCCATCTGGGCTGATGGATGATTTCCATGGGCCCCTTTGTGCCAACAACTCAATTGAATGTAACCCCGTCCTGGAAGCTTTGTTTTGGTGAGAGGATAGAGACTGTTGGGACTCCATTCCCCCCATTCTTAGGAGAAGTCACAAGGATCCTCTTCATTTATTTTAGGAAGTTTCCACTGTGGTAGGTTTCCATGCAACTCCTCAAACACCCCTCCATCTTGTCCCCTCACCCCACCTTTTCTCCCTCAACCCCATTTTCTACTTTATATTCCACAAGCAATGAATAAGTGCCCTATGTTGGTAGATCCATAAAGAGCCTTACTAACACGTGATGTTTTGTCTTTTAAAACTTTATTCATTTTGATGTATGTGAGAGGTGATATCTCACTTTGATTTTACTTTGCCTTTTGCTAGCCACTGCGAATATCGAAGCATCTTTTCGTGTGCTTTTTGATTATGTCAACTTTATTCCCAAATACTTGATGGGGACGACTTAGAAGAAGAAAGAGTAATTTTTCCTCATTGTTTAAAGGGCTTAGTCAATGGATTTTCGCTCATATGCTTCATCTGAATGCCATTCTGTAGGAATGTAAGGCAGTAGAGACCACGGTGGACCAGAGGAAGAGACAAAAAGAGATAGGGGGTGGTGCTGGGGAATCAGGTAAAATGTGGCATAATATAAGTCATGCCCAATTGACCCACATCCCTACCTTTAATAGTCTCTCTTGAAGTGACAGAGGTCTAGTGTCTGAGAATCTGGGGGGGGGGTGTCATTTAATATCTTTGGCATCCACATGCCACAAAGGTGTCATCACAATGGCGTCACAATGGTGACGTCACAAAAGACGGTCTTATCACTTCCGGTCTTTCATTAGATGTTAGATACAGGATCTTTGCTTGACGTGTGTGGAATGTATTGACTTCCCTCCAGAGTGTCATTGGGTCTTCTCTCCAGTGGGAGCTTTCATCCAGCAGCAGTTTTCGCATTCTCTTTCTCTCCTCACTCCAGGGTCTCAGACATGGCAAGCATTTGATTTTTCTGCTATTGAGCATGACCTTAGCTCTAGAAGTTAACTCTGATCTCCCCGTTCCCATTTCTGACTTACACTTCGGTATCGTAGCTGAGAAATCACTGTCTTACACGACCTTAATTCCCTTTTACCAGCTTTATTCTTGTAAAAGTTTTAAACCTAACCTTACCATAAAGGTCTCTGATCCATTTCAAGTCAATTTTAAATTTTACTTTTAATTAAAAGTTCCTTTTAAACATGAGACCTGCTCTCTTAAGAGACACTGAGTGCATGGTAGGATATTGTTGATGATAAATCTGATGTTATATGATCAGACTGTAGATGTATTTACTATAATGTATTTACCTCGCCCCCTGAAACTTCAGCCCCCTTGTTTATTAACTCTGTTTCATCTTCCCAGAATCTCCCGGCAGCCGCCGTTCTATGCTTTGGTTCTGCGAATTTGAGTGTTTAGACACCTTACATACACGCAACCGTGCGAGCTTTGCCTTCTGTGCCACGATTACTTCACTGAACAGAGCATCTTCAGAGTACAGCCATGGCGTTGTACACCGAAGAGATTCCTTTTAATGCGCAATAATTATATTTGTAAACATACATACCTTCTTTTTCTTAATTTTATTTATCATGGGGAAAAGGAATTTGCTTTTATTTATGACCTTAAGGGGAAACTTAGGAATTTGCTTTTTTTAAAACACTAACTGGAAACTTAGAAAATCAAGTTTTTTTTTTTCTTTTCTTTTTTTTTGGAGCTGGGGACAGAACCCAGGGCCTTGCGCTTGCTAAGCAAACGCTCTACCACTGAGCTAAATCCCCAACCCTGAAAATCAAGTTTTATACCTTTATTATTATTATTATTATTTTAAAGATTTATTTATTTATTTGATGTATGTGAGTACACTGTTGCTGTCTTCAGACACACCAGAAGAGGGCATCAGATCTCATTACAGATGGTTTGTGAACCCCCATGTGGGTTGCTGGGAATTGAACTCAGGACCTCTGGAAGAGCAATCAGTGCTCTTAACCGCTGAGCCATCTCTCCAGCCTACCTTAATTATTTTGTAAGTGAATGTAGGAATTTAAAGTCATAATGTTTCCTGTAGACACAAGTGTGTGTGTGTGTGTGTGTGTGTGTGTGTGTGTGTGTGTGTATGTGTGTGTGTGTGTGTGGTGGGGTGTAGCTAGGGTCTCATATATGCTAGGCAAGCATTTTACCACCGAGCTCCATCTCCAATACAATATTGTATATTATTTTTGATCAAGTCATATTTTTATTTTTGCTCAGTTTATCACATTTCCTAAGTTTGCTTGCGATTTCAGTTTTTGACACAGGTTTAGAGCTCATCACTTAATTTTTAGTTATTTGGAGATTTTCAAGCCATCTGTTGTTAATTTCTGGTTTAATTCTGTTGTGGCTGGAGAATATACTTGTTTCAATTTCAAGCTTTCAAAATATACCGATGCCTGTTTTATGCCTAGTGTGCAGGCTGCTGCCGCGGTGAATTTTGTATGCAGAACTGAATGTGCATTTTGAAGTTTTGGGAGTAAGGTTTCAGCAATATCTATTAGGTCAAGTAGGTTCTAGAACAAAACAGGCGGAATCAGCTGTAGCTATCCCGCTGTGGCTAGAAGTAAAATCACCTTCCTTTGCCTGTGACACACGTTATAATTAAGTCGCATTGAAACCAGCCCCAATGCCAGCTTGAATCAGCAGCACTGATCTATTTAGAGATTGCTTTTCGCCCAGTCTTCTTTTCTTTAACTTTTAAAATGTACTTTATGTATTATATCCTGACTACAATCCCTCCCTACTCTCCTCCCAGTCCTTCTCTCTCTTTTTTTTTTTCCATAATCCACTCCTTCAGTTCCCTTCAGTTCCCTTTGGAAAAGAGCAGGCCTTCCAGGGTATCAACCAAACATAGCATATCAAATTGCACTCCCCTACCCAATGAAGGCTGGACAAGGCAGCCCAGGAGGAGAAAAAGGGTCCTAAAAGCAAGCAAACAAGTCAGAGACAGTTTCCTACAATCAGGAGTCCTACAAGAAGACCAAGCCACACAACTATAATACGTGTTCAGAAGGCCTAGGTCTGACTCACGCAGGCGCCCGGATTGTCAGTTCAGTCTCAGAGAGCCCCCATGAGTCCAGGGCAGCTGATTCTGGGGATCATGTTCTTATGTCCTTGACTCTTCTCTCTCCTACAATCCGCCCCACCCCCTTCAGGATGCTTCAGGCTCCACCTAATATTTGGCTGTGGGTCTCTGCATCTGTTCCCATCGTTGCTGGAAGAAGGCCTCTCTGAGGACAATTATTCTAGGCTCCTGTCTAAGAGAATGAGGGATAGTATTAGGAATCATTTCATTGGTTCGCCATGGGTCTCTGGGCCAGCCTCTGAGTCGACTTCTTCTCGGGGCATGTGGACTAGTCACTGGCCACTCCCATAATTTCTGTGCCCCCTTTGCTCCCACACATCTTGCAGGCAGAACAAGCTGTAGGTAGAAGTTTTGTGCTTGCTTTTCACCCAGGCTTTCGGTTGGCATTTTGCTGAAAACAATGGCTTCTACATAGGAACATTTTCTTTGTTGTTGTTACTAAACAAAGTAAAAGAAACATGCAAATTCCTTATCTCTTACTTAGAACGGGTACATTTTGAATAACCAGAGAAAACTTTATGGCTTCTAGATAGTGTTATTTTTGTTGACTGAAAATTTAATCATATTCGTGGCTAAAATCCATGGCTGGTTTCTTGGCCTCTCTGCCCAAATAGAATTCGCAAACAAAGAAGGACTTCCTTCATGTAGCCAGTTCTTGGTGGGTCCAGTTCTTACAGTCCCACAAACCTGTGAGCTAACGGACAGACTGACAGACACAGAGGTTAAGTGTCTGATAGTTAGAAGCATACAGTTCTAAGCTCTGGAGGCCAGAGATGCACAGCTCTGGATGCACAGCCGGGGGCTTTACTGGTCTGTATTTGACGGTCACTGCCCAGCACTTAGCGACCAGGGATCTGCAGGGCGAGCAG
This sequence comes from Rattus norvegicus, assembly GCF_021556685.1. NCBI lineage: Eukaryota > Metazoa > Chordata > Mammalia > Rodentia > Muridae > Rattus > Rattus norvegicus. The sequence goes on along the minus strand of NC_141534.1, from coordinate 265,372,797 downwards.
CAGCTGGGAATAGCAGTGTTCTGAGCTCTCCAGCTCTGTGTTGGGACTTTTGGCTGCTGGTGGAGCCTGATGTTCCAGCCACAGCCCTCAAGTATTGGCAGCTCCTCAGAGCTATCTGGTTGACCCGAGCTGCACTCTCATGTCAATACTTGTCAATGGGTCACAGCTTTCTGCTTTGACCCTCTTGGTTTTCTGTCACCTATTGCCTTCTCGTGTCCTCTGCTACCTCAGCTACCTCACTTTCCCACAGTTCTGCTCCTTTTGCCTTCTAGAACCTATCAGTCCCTTTCTTGGTGGCATTGCTACTGCCACCAACTGTCATCGCCACCATGGCTACCACCTCTGCCATAGCCACGGTCACCTCCCCTTTAGGTTACAGCCTAGTGTACTTTCCCAGTGCTAAAGAGTACAAGGAGGCAAGAAAAGACCGTTGTAGAGAGAGAAGCCTTTTGTTGGCATGAACGTTGCATCAGCAGCATCAAAGCAACATGCCCCTGTTGATTTGAAAATGAGCTGAGTCTATGGCCATACCACCCCCGAATGCACATGCTCTCATTTGAAAATGATCTGAGTAGCCTGTGTGGCACGGGTGTGGTGTGAAACACTACTGCCGCCACCGTCGCTGTCGCCGCCATCACCGCTGCTACGGCTACCATGACTAACAACAACAATAACAACAACAAAACAAACGTATAAACAAAAAGTATTTTATTTGCATTGGTAATAGCATAGCTCTTAATTCCACTAAACAGAGACCTTACATAGAAGCTTAGAACCGTAAGCCTCCAGGTCTCAAATCTTACCAATCATTGACTTCCTGGTGAGATCAGGAATTGAACCCCTCTTATACTGAGTGAGAATAATCTATTCAGTCAGCCTGCCTGCCTGCCTGCCTATCCATCTATCTATCTATCTATCTATCTATCTATCTATCTATCTATCTATCTATCTATCTATCTATCTATCTATCTAATATACACATATACACACATGTATAACAAATCTATCATTGATAGGTGTAGTGTTGAGTTTGGGCTACTCTGCTTTATGCTGCTGGTGGATCGATCACTCTTCCAGCCACTCACCCAGGATCTTCGGATCCTTGAATGAAACACACACACACACACACACACACACACACACACACACACACACACACACACTAACTTATTTTTGAAATTCCTTGACTACTTCAAAGGCTGGGCACTCCTACACCTTCCCCTGCTACCCCAGACCCATTCAGGGAAGTGGCCACTTCCCCGAATTCTTACCTGGCTCCTTGGATCTCTCTCTACAGATCCAAATGATGGATCAAAAATCATTTGGGGACAAGTCCCTTTAACGTTTGGACATGCAGATTCCCGATTGAATCAAGACATTAGAACCAATCTCCAAGGCGTTTAGGTGGAATAAAATAAAAAGCATGTTTTATGCAAGTTTTTAAATTACAAGGTTGATGTTACAGCTGGGTGGTAGGACACGCCTTTACTCCCAGAATTTGGGAGGCAGAGGCAGGCAGATCTCTGTGTTGGAGGACAGCCTGGTCTGCAGAGTGAGTTCTAGGACAACGAATGCTACACAGAGAAACCCTGTCTTGAAAAACAAAACAAAACAAAACAAAACAAACAAAACAAAAAACAAAAAGATGTTGATGTTATATAAGGTGTATCTATGTGTGTATGTGTGTGTGTGTGTGTGTGTGTGTGTGTGTGTGTGTGTGTATGGGTATATTGACTATATATGTTTCATAGTCTCTGTAAAAGAATAGGCAATATTCCAAATATTATTCTTTTAATACTCCTTACACTGGTTTTTAAAATGTCCTTTCTCCCAGGGGGTTATTGACAACAAATAACACAATATCAGTAACAACAAAAGATGATATTTATTAGGAAGAGGGGGTGGGAGGGGATGCAGAGGGTTTGAGGCAGGTACCGGTGGAGAGACATGATCAATATATATTTTATATATCTATACAACTTTCAAAAAATTCAAAATATTAAAAAAGTTGCCTTTCTCTTATATGTAACCCTAATTTTCCCCAATATCTATTCATTCAGTAGTCCACCAAGAAAACACATTAATGAAATAAAGGGTGATAAATTAACACAGACGGAAAGCGTTGGCACTGGCAGATACTTGATGACCCACTGAGCCATACCATGACACGCTGTAGATTTCCTCCTAGAGATGGGTGTCAGGAAGCAAATGATATCAGCTGACCCATGTAAATAAAATGTGCTGATCAATCGGAGCTGGGTTTGCAAAAGAAACTGGGCCACCAGTCCTAGGATCTTCCTGTCTAGTTATTCCAAAAGGAGACTCTTGTCCCTTTCTCATATATGGAGAGATGGACTAAACAGATCAAAACAGATTCTGTTCCACGTGTAGAACTCTTTCTGAACATCACTGTCCTGTAATTGGTTTGCTTAAGAAATAATAGCCACAAATGTATTTCCCTAAATTCCCCAAACTGTCCTATTTTTAATCAAAGAAGATTATTCATCTCGGAACAGAAGATGATTCTTTTATCCCTGTCATGAAGGACAGTTCCTTCATTCTTTTGCTTCATTCCCAGTTGTTTATTTACTTGAAGCAAATATTTCATATAATATATTCTGAGCATGGTTTCCCTTCTCCCAACTCCTCCCAGATCCTTCTCATATCCCCACCCATTCCATGCCCTTTCTTTCTCTCTGTCTGAAGAAAGCAAACAGGCAAGCAAACAGACCAGAATTAACAACAACAACAACAACAAAACAGAAAACAAACCACAAGAAATACACACACACACACACACACACACACACACACACACACACACACACACTCTGCAGAAAGGTATTTGATGAAGACACTGTATTTAGACTTATGTGTCCCACAGTCTCTCATTCTCTGTACATTGTCCAGTGATGACTCTTTGCAACAGTTCCCCATCTAATGCAAGAGGAAACGTCTCTGATGGTGTCTGAACAGGATTCTAATCTATGGGTATAGCAGAATGCCACTGGGAGTCATTTTATTGCTACATTACTTTTGCAGAAAAATAGCATTTGGTTTTCCCCTAGGCTCAGGACCTATCCACTCTCAGGTGATTTGTCCACCTGAGCAGTGTCAGACATTGTGGAGTGAGCCTTACATCCAACCAGACAGTAGTGGTTGGTTACTCCCACAAGGTTTGTGTCACTACTGCCCCAGCAGGTCTTGTGGGCAGGATTAGTAGCTTGATTGACAATTACCTTTCACTGGGAGCCTGAAGAGTTTCTTCAAGTAGAATGCACATGTTCTTTAAAAACTATTCTGATAATCTCATTTGTTTAAAAAAAAAAACCACAGTGTCATCAAGTCTTTGAGTTTTTTTTTTTTTTGTTACTGTCATGTATATTTGGGCAACATTGAATTAAAACAGTAATATGTTTCTTGTTGTGTTTCCAGAACCACGAGTGAATTGTGATATTCTAAGTGGTAGAGGGTTTACTATCACACATTTCTTGGAGAGACTCGTGTGTGTGTGTGTGTGTGTGTGTGTGTGTGTGGTGTGTGTGTGTGTGTGTGTGTGTGTGTGTGTGTGTAAAATATGTTAGTATATTCGGAAAGTGTGGAATCCTAGCATTCTTTTTTAAAAGTGTTCTTCGGGTTCCCTAACGTTGAATCCCGCAGGAATTAAACATAAATCTTACTGGGTAGGGCTGGTGACACAGGGTTGATCTTTCTGAACTGGTCAGATATAACCTGTCTCTAAGCAGCTGCTGCCCTTCTGAGATGCAACCCCATTGTACTTTGGATCTCCTGATCTGTGAAGAAAAGAAATAGATTTTCTCTTAAAGTTTGAAGCTTTGGAAGTTACCTAGGATGTCTTAAGAAACGTTGCTTTGGACCACACAAACAATGCTTGCCAGTAGCTTTAGCTTACGCGCTGACAACTTCAACCCCAAAGTCCACGATTCACCCTTCAGTACTCCTGCATGTCCATCGACCATACAGTATCTTGTCCTATCCCAAATATTTCAAGATACTAAGCATATGCATATAACATCATGTATATAATGATGCCATTAATTCACTGAATAATCAGATGTAGTCATAACTGCTAAGGGATTTAACTAAAAATTTCCTTATGAAAGCATTAACTGAAGTTTAAGGTGAAAGAAATGAGGATACTCAAGAATATTCTTGAATATTTACTTCAGGAGCATTCTGAACGCAGACTTCATGAGTTAGTCAAAGTAGTGGTAGGTAGGAGAGCCAGGCTGTAAATCTGACCTGATTGCAAGACTGGTTCGTACTGACCCAGCTGCCCCTTCTCTGTCTTCACCTGTGCTGGGAAATGTACAATGGACATTCAGTGGATGCTTTTGCACTTGTGTTATTGAATGCAAATCTGTTGAGAATGGGAACGAGTCCTCCTACCATCTTATAATTTCTTCCGCATACAAAGACACGTATGGCAAAAAGCATAGCAAAGTAGAGCTAAATAACCAATTGAATATCTGATATTTATTGACATATTTATCTACAAGAAAGAGCCAAGAACTCTGAATAAATCATTGTTTCTCAAAATCACTAACAGATTACCAATGTATTATGGAAGAAGTAGAGTGATGTTTGGAATTCAAGTCAAGAAATGTGACCTGCTTTGCTATTATGGTCAGGGTGTCCTTTACAACCCGCTGTAGATGCTAAGTTATCCAATCCATAAACTAACTGTGTGGTACTAGGAACTCGATGAACTCTTTTCCAGCATTTAAAAATCCATAACTCTTGATTGATCCGTGTCAACGTGGAGATCAAACAGGGTAAAACTAGACCTATGATCTGAATTTGCCAGTGGCAGTGTATTACTTACAAAAATTACCATTGCAAGCAATGGAAAAATAAAAGACAACCCTATTATTAACTTCCATTATCCCAACCCAAAAAGTATGGAGTGGATCATAGAACCCAAAGTCATGGTTGGTGCTGGCACTGTGGGTAACCTGGAACATTCTAAGAATTCGTCTTTCTCCCTCCTTTGAAACAAATACATTTATTTTTATTTTTTTTCTTTTTTTTCGGAGCTGGGGACCGAACCCAGGGCCTTGCGCTTGCTAGGCAAGCCCTCTACCACTGAGCTAAATCCCAACCCCAAGAAATACATTTAAAAATCCTAGGTGACCTCACTGTGAAGCCAGAAGACAAGATCATCAGTCAGACGCATCAATACAAGCCATGTAATTGCTTCAGAGACTGGGTCTCATAAAACCTGGGCTATGTAAGGAAGGTAGCTGAACAAGCCAGAGAAAGAAAAACAGTAAGCAGCATTCTTCCATGGTCCCTCCTTCAACTCCTGCCTCCAGATTCTGTCCTTGGGTTCCGGCCTTGAGTTCCCACTTTGATGTCCCTCAGTGATGGGCTGTAACTTGTAAGATGATACAGACCCTGTCCTCCCCAAGCTGCTTTTGGTGATTGTGTTAATCACTGGATTAGAAAGAAACCAGGACATTTCTCTATTAGACATATCAGAAATTATAACTTGGGGCACATGTCTGGAACATGTCTGAAACTGTTACTGTTGGAACTTTGGTCTCATTTCAGGACCCCACATGATGGGTTCCTGGTGTGGCCATCTTGAAATATATCTCCCTTCCCCTCCACTAAAACACTAGATAGAGACAGACTCAACAGTGAAGGTGAGGAAAGAATTTTAAAAAATGAATCCTGTGGGCAGACTGGTCTTCTGACCCCATGACTAGTGATCTTTGTTTATGCAGCACTTGGAAGAGATACTCGGCAAGGGGACTGTGGGAAAGTAGTTTTTAAAGTCACAGACCAGTAATGGGAGGCTACTGACGTGCTCATCCCTGGCACAGTGGTTGTAGATCCTAAGATCTGCCTTTCCCAAGATTAATGAACACATGGCGCCATGAAACTCAGTGGTCAGAGGACACTTTGGTTCACTTAGAAATTTGAGTCTGCATATTAAATAAGAACAGAAACCAGTGTGTGTCCAAATCCAGTCTAATTAGGATGCTGACACCTAATAGAGAGTTAGCTGGCAGTAGACATGTGACATAGATTTTTTTTTATAAAGACAGTAAAATTGGTACAATGATAATGGCTAAATGAAAGTACTTAAAGTTAATGAAAATTGATAAAATAATGTGTCTAAATGAAAGTAAAGAACTTACCGACATTGATTGAAAATTTGGGCTATGCCCTGCCTGCCTTGGATGCATCCCGAGGTGAATGTCGTGACTGGTACCTTTCTATGTTCTCTTCTTTTATGAGTAAAGGCTTTTATAACTCGCTTCTAGTCCAAAGACGGTGGCGAAATGAAAGGCTCCCCCCCCCCCTTTTTTTTGAGACAGGATCTCTCTACAGTGATCATCTGGCCTCAAGCTGGTATTTCTCCATTTCTAGCATCCCCAGGGCTGGGATTACACCATGGCTTAGTATAATGGGACTTTCTGAAGATGTAACTAACATACCAAATATATTGATTTTGAGCTGATCAAGGTTATTTGAGTGGATTGAGGCTATGTTGGTAGAGTGCTTGCTGAGTGCATGGGGCCCTAGGTTTGGTTCCTCTGACTGCAAAACTGAGGGATATGATGTCTAATGAGTTGTGTATCATATGCCTCTAGTTCAGGAGGTAGGGTAGGAGGATCAGGAGTTGAACCCTCTTAGAGTCCATACACACAGAGTTGGAGGCCAGACTTGGTTCCAAGAGACTCATCTCAAAAGAAACAATAATAAAGGAGATTCTTGTTAGGGTCTCCACTTTCCAGTTGAAAGCTGTAAGAGAGGGAAAGGAAACTTGATCCTGTGAAAGAGTCTGACTCTTGTTTGCCTCAAAGAAGCAAGTGTTCATGAATTCTCTATCTGCCGATGGATTGTCCAGGTAAGCCAGGCAGTTAGACGAATTCCCCCAGTGTGCCCAGCACCTGGACTATGGTCTTGTGAGATTCTGAGAATAGGATTTGCATAAACCACACTCACACCCCTCTGCCACAGGAGGGCAAGACTGGGTGTTCTCATACCTCAAAATGGATGCAGGGATGCAGTTATAACCCAGCACCGGGTAACCAATGTACTCTCCTACCACACAGCCAGGATGTGTGGTGATAATAGTGGATTGTTTCTTTTTAGGCTTTGTGCATAGGTGGATCTACTGTGATATGTTAAATACTGTGATATTTCTGGTGTCTGAAGCACAAAGGTTGAAAGATCATTCAGCTTAAGCTTAGTCAACAAAGACAAACATGCAGACATCCTTATGATGTCTAACCTTTTGGGCCATGATTGTCTTGAAAAATCTTAAAGGATATACATGTTGGCTATGGACTTACTAAATCACAGAGTGATCCAGTGGGGATGAACCCCACTTACAGAGGAACTGCAAAGACACAAAGGAGCAAAGCCTATTTTGCTGTTAAGAAAAATTACTGGTTACTTTAAAAATCAAAAATAAAAGTGTGTTAGGAAAAGTTATTGGTAACTTCAAAAATTAAAAAGGTAAGTGTGTGCATTTCTGTGAGCGTGTGCACATGGGCACACATGTCTTTGTGACTGTATGAACATGTACATGTGTGCTCCTGCATACATGTAAATGTGTACTTTTCTTCATTCTCTGCCTGTTCCTTTGAATTAAGTCTCTTCCTGAACCTAGTGCTCAAGTCATGGGTAGGCTGAAAGGCAGGGAGCCCCAGCGTTCTTCCTGTCATTGCTGAGCTGGAATTACAGATATTTGAAGAGAAAGCCTGGCTTTTTGTGTCCTTGCTAGAATCTGAACTCTGGTCCTGGCGGTGTGAAGAAAGCATTGGTAGGCTTTCTTTGTTTTTTTGTTTCTCTTTCTTTTTCCTTTTGATACAGTGTCTCATTATACCCAAGGATGGCCTTGAACTTCTGTTCTTCTGGCCTCAACCTCCTGACTGCTGAAATTACAGGCACATACCACTATGTGTCACTGACATTGCAGGACTTTGCACGCACACACTGGGCAGACACTACTGTTTGAGCTACATCCCCTCAAGCACTATTCGCTAGGTGGATGTATCTTTGTGTATTAGTATAAATTTCTATTGTACTCACAGGACTCTTTCCTGTGGTCATAGGACTGAGGGCCAGATCTTCATGGCTATTAGTTAGACATTGCTTGTACTTGCTCGAAGCTTTCTAGTTCCCAAAAGCCACCCTTTTCTCAGATGTTTGTAGGTTGATGTCATTATGCAGGTGAAGGCAGCCAAGACAAAATGAGGCCTGTCATTGGACGAGAGGGAAGGGAGGCGGGAACAGAGGTTTTGGAAGGAGAGGGAGGAGCAGGAGAGAAGGAGCTTGAGTGAGGAGGAGGAGCTGGGAGAACATGGCAGCAGATGTTAAGATTCTTCTCTGCGCATCGGTACAGGTTGTTATGACTATTTTTAAGGGATGGGTGTGTACAGAATTTTGTGCTGTCTCGATGGGCAAATGATATCTTATCAATTGGATCAGAGGTTATTGTGTGGTGTGTTCCTTCGTGTGGCGATTTAATTGAGTTCAAGAGAATGTGTGGTGGCGGGACACACCAAGCCCGCCATGGAGATGGTATGTATATGTCTGGCATGGTAACAATCTGCTAAGGGAACAGTGAGTGAAAGCAAAACAGCGTGGCAAGGTGCCATGCTGGAACGACCTGCAGACTGCCTGGGTCAGAGGGAGCCCAGGAGAGTAGTGTGGAGAGGGAACTGGTCACATCATATATATATATATATATATATATATATATATATATTTTTTTTTTTTTTGACCACAACAGATGTTACCTTTGATTTACATACTTCATAGAGTTTTGCAACATGGAGAGTTTTATATAACAGGGTCTTCTAGGATGCAAATTAACCCCAGGGATAGTGTCCTACCACCTCTGCTGAATTCTATTGGTTGGAAGCAAGTGCCAGGTACTTCCAAACCTCTGAGTGTCACCAACTGTGCCAGGTGGGCGTCTTAGTCTTTGTCTGTCAGAGGCTGACAGGCTGGGCTCCCAAACCCGGACGATTTTAGCTGAGCCCTGAGAACAAGGTGCATATGGTTCCAAGCTTTCAGGCTCAGATGATTACCGCTCTAGACAATGAAAGCAGAATTCCGTTGCCCGTACAGAGAGTAGACCCCAAGAGGAGTTCCAGCTCTCACATGCTTAAGAATCCTTTGCTTTTAAGTCCTTGGTCACTTTCTGAAGTCCTTTCCGTGACAAGTGCTCCAAGTCCTGTCTTCTCAGGACTATATTCCCACCGTGGCTTCTTCCCAGTCCCGTCATCTATGTTCTAGCTTATGTGACCTTCTGTCCTTAGCACTCTTCAGTGGCCTTCTCACTGTCACTGCTCAGTGTGTCAGGAGCCAGGAGCCCTCTGGTTGCCATTGTTGAGTCTCCAAACCTCAGGAGCTTGGGTGGTTTTGTGTGATCAAAACCTACTCTGCCTACAGTAAGACCACAAGTTGGCCACAAATGGGTGTGACACGCTTGCGTTCTGGCTGCTAGCCCACCAGTCACAGCCTTGTATATCCTCAACCTCCAAATATACTCATCATATGTTTTGCATATGGGTCAATCACAAAGCCCTGAATAGGTGCAGTCTGCTTTATGTCAACCACTGCCTTTGTGTTGAGTCATAGGGGAGGTGTTTTTCTTCCAGCAGATGTGGGGTGTGTGTGTGTGTGTGTGTGTGTGTGTGTGTGTGTGTGAGAGAGAGAGAGAGAGAGAGAGAGAGAGAGAGAGAGAGAGAGAGAGATATTGAGGGAGGGAGGGGAGGGAATGGGGGAAGGGGGAGTAGGAGTAAGAACAGAAGGGGAAAGGGGAGGGACAGAGGGAGGGGGAGGGCAGGGGAGGGAGTGGGATTGGGGTTTTCAGAGGGGAAACTGGAAAAGGAGATAACATTTGAAATGTAAATAAATAAAATAACCAATAAAAATATTTAAAAAAAGAGCGAAAATGAGATAAGAAATCACCAAGACACTGCCTGTTGAAAGTTCGCGGAAGCACCATGGCCCCTTTGGCTTGATGGAGCTAACAGAGTCAGATGCAGAGGTCCGAGGAAGAGCCTTCTGCATGAGCAGGAAGCATGGACTCGGATTTCCCGTGATCAAGTGAAGGCTTGACTTCCACAACCCAGGGAGATCAAGTCTAAATTAATTGTCTTGACTGCTTCCCCGTGAATTAAAAAATGCTTGGAAGTAGACACGCAGCCGCTTTATCTGGGCTGATTAAAGTGCTGCTTTTATTAATCCATTGTCTCTCCTTGAACGTTTAGGGAATGCTCTCAGCATGCGAAGCTTAGCCCCTGGACGTTTTAGGGAATGCTCTCAGCATGCGAAGCTTAGCAGCTCCAAGGAGGGAAGGGTGTCAGAAACGAAGAATTCCGGGGTTGGACACAAACATTGGATTGCATCCTAGCCTGATCGACTTTGTGTCACTGTCGAAATTCTTCTCCTGCCTTTGAGCTTCAGAACCTCTGAAGAGAGCACTTAGCCATGCCCAAGCTGAGGCGCAAACCCGTGGATAGTGGTGAAAGAGCTCATCGAGTTTACGTGCTCCGGGGATGAGGCACAACTGGTGGGTTTCCCACAGACATTTTGGGTAAAGTCAAGTATTTGTTGATTAGACATTTTCCGTGTAGCTTGAACACCACAAGCCTATCCCTTAGACCCTGTAGTGTTGGCAGTAAAGACAGGGATTTACCCCCATGTGACAGGGCTTATGGGATATGAATTTTGAGTCTGATGAGGTTTCTGAAATACTCTGCAAGGCTGTACATAACAACATAATAAATAGACCTAAGAAAACTGACGATAAATTTATAATGGGGAGGCAGGTGTTTAGGGGCTAAACCTTTAGTTGTTGGATAAAAGTCTATGTGATTGAGGTTGGAAAGATAGATCAGTGGTTAAGAGGACTGAATGCTCTTCCAGAGGGTCTGGGTTCAATTCCCAGCACCCACGGGGCAGCTCAAAACTGTCTGTAATTCTGAGATCTAACACCTTCACCCAGACATACATGCAGGCAAAACATTAATGCACATAAAAAGTATATGTAATCACTGTAGTAAATCTATAATAATGTGTAAAATGTAGTAAATGTATAAAAATGACTTTTTTTCAAAACCATTGGAACATTACCAGAACTTCCTTCCTTTTTCCAGAGGATCTACCATCTTGATCGTAGCATGAGAAGTACGCCTAGAACAGAAAATGAGAGGTGGGCACTGTTGTTGTTGTTGTTATTGTTATTGTTGTTATTGTTGTTGTTGAGACAGGGTCTTACTACGTAGCTCTGGCAGGTCTGAAACTATGTGGATCAGGCTGACTCTGCCTCTCGAGTGCTGACATTAGTGACCTGTGCCATCAGGCCCAGCCCATGCTGCTTCTTGGTAGCTGAAGGAAATTTGCTCTAATGGCCCTTTTCCTTGGTTCTATTTTCTGATGGATTTAGACACAGAAAAGCTGATTTCATCACCAGTTAAAGAATTCAGCTTAGAGAGAAAAGTGAGATGAGGAGAGAGAAAAATCATAGGATAAAAAAAATAAAAATAGCAAAGGCTCATTCTCCTCACTGTAATGTGTCTGAGTTTGGGCCATTCCAGCTACTACATCCTTGGTGACTTTGTCCAGCTGCTTTTTAAAGGACTTGAGTGATTGTCCTCCCTTATTTCTCTTGGGAATCCATTCTTCCGTGTAATGGAGTTGTCTTGTAGGATGTTCTCCTTGAGATAATAATATCATAGTGTATAATTTCTTCATAAATTTTCATTTTATTCAATTTTCCTTACATAAAGGAATCAATAAAAGTGAGAGAAAATAGGAAGGGGAAAAATGGATGACGGGCAGGGAGAAGCAGTCTCTGGTTGGTGGTTGGAGGCTGAGGGAACAGGCAGCAATGAGGAATGTGTCTTGGTGTCTTTTATACTCCTATGAAGAAACACCTTGACCAAGGTAATTCAGTTAAAAAAGCATTTAATTTGGGTGCCACAGTTCCAGAGGGTAGAAAGTTTATGACCATCACAGCAGTGGCAGCAGGTAGGCAGCCATGGCACTGGGGCAGTAGCAAGAACTCATGTCTGATCCACAAGTAGGACACACACACACACACACACACACACACACACACACACGGAGAGGAGAGAGAAAGAGAGAGAGTCACAGTTTCAGAGGGTAGAGAGTTCATGACTATTACAACAGTAAGCATGGCAGCAGGTAGGCAGACACGGCACTGGGAGTCTATGGGAGGGGGCGTTCTCGTTCAAACCACCACAAGGTGTTGATGTCCAGGACTGGCTGAGGAAACATGGTCCTCAGGATGGATCTGAGTAGATAGCAGTAGTCAAGGATCAAGACTAAAGTTCTCTCCAAGCTGAGGTGGTCCTCAAGATGCTGAGGGCACTCTATGGGTTTGGGCATTTGAAGAACTCCATAGCTTTTCACGTTGACTTGCATAACCTAAGTTTGAAGGACTTGAGGCTTCGGAGCAGTGGTGGGTGGGGGGGCAGTAGGTTTACAGTGTTCCACCTAGCTGTCGCTTTCCTCACAGATCTACCTGTCCTCTCCTGTCATGTTCGTACCCCATGACATTCACTGTTGAATTCTAGCTTGCAAAGTCATGGCTATCTGAAGGAAACAGCGGAGGACAGGCGTGTGGCACACGGAGGGCTGCAGCTAGATACAGTCCCACATTGCCTCTGTCGGCATAGTCAAGTGCCAAGATTTCAGGTCGGTAGTAAAAGGATAAAGGCTACAGTTTTAGAATTCTTTTGTGAGGAGACATTCGTGAATCGAAAAGATACTCGAAGAAGCCAATTCATTACAGGGCATAGGTGAGCATACTTTATAAATACAAGCCTTGCTCTATGTTTTCATTGTTATTGCCACTCCCCACCCATCCCCCCACTCCAAGGTCAATTGTTTAACACTCCCAACCCCGCATCCCGCTCTGATTTCCCTATTGATTCTGCAATAAAGAAAGGACTGTCCACAGGAACTGTAAGACCCTCTTCCTTGCTTAGCTATCTCTATGTCTGGTCAGTCATGCTTGCATTACGGCCACAGTAACTTTGAGTTACCCTCCCTATGCTATGGGACCTCCATAACCCACAGGCTACCAATCTGTCATTCTCTCCCTATCTCTAAGTTTCCACTCCCTCCTACACCACTGCTCAACCACTTCATCTTCAGAAGAAGCTTCTCAGGCAACTTTTGCTTGTAATCTAGGTCAAGCCCTCACCATAAGCTTCTAAGCTTGTTATTTATCTAGAAACATAAAATTTGTTTCTAGAGCAAATCTAATTATACATGTAATCACACAAGCATGCCCACTCCACTGACTATAAACCCCACCAAGACAGAGATGCCGGTTGTGCTTAACACTGTATCCTACGGCTGCTGCTGTTGCCCTGTGCACGGTGGAGACTCAGCCCTTCTTCTAGGAAAAGTAGCCATGTAGTTTCAGGCTGTGGAATATACCTGCTCATAGCAGGGGCAATCCTTCTGGGACCAGCTCTGTAATGAGGTTCCAATAACTTAGAACAATTGATTCCTACAGTTTACACTGAGCACTGGAAGCCTTTGCCACCTAGACAACTGGTGTCTTTCAAGTTAAAGCCATCAAAACATGACAAAGGACTCTTAAGTCCCTGCTGGTGGGTTTCTGGGTTTGTAGGAAGAGGCACGGCCTCCTGTGCCTGTTAAAGCACACTTACAAAGTAATCAACACTCCTCTGGGTATTTTAAGTGCTTTCTCTAATAAACATATAGGGGAATATATAAGCGTGTTTTCCCTCTCATTTAAGTTGTCAAGTAAACTAATCTTCGTTTCTTTTAGTTTCTTCACAGCAGCCAGTGCACACTGTTAAATAGTGCTTACAATACTACTTAAGGATAAACAACCATAGCATGTCTTGGGGAAATTCGGAGGCTTTTAGAGAACCCTTTTATTTTTCTTAGTGAGGTACTCACTGGGATAGTTAACTGTAAGTGTTATGAAATATAATGTGGCGAGTGGAGAACCTTAGGCAGGCCTGTGCCAAGCTGTGCCCCTGGGAAATCACGCCATATAAAAGAGCTGATGTAATAGAGATTTATTGGGGGGAAGGGAGAGGAGTGAGGATCTGGGAGGGATAGAGGCAAACAAGTGGGCATGGAGACAGGAAGACAGATGGGAGCAAAGTCAAGAGGGCAGAGAGAGAATGAGGGGAGGGGATAGGACCAGCAGAGATAAGAGATGCTGAGAATAGACAGAGAGAACTGTGGGCGGGTCCTTTAATCACATCACACACCTGCTGTACCTGACAGTAGCAGGTAGTAGTAGTAAGCAGTTGCTAGGTCCCTGAGGGCAGGCCAACGGAATGCCTATACACCAACAGTAAGTCAACCATGGGGAGGAAGAGGGAAGAGCCTAGGCAGTGTTCTCTAGATAAAACACAAATTCTCAGTTATCCAGAAGCTGAATTACACAAAGCCACCAGGAAAGGGAACTGGTGGGCAGGAAACTCAGTGTTGCAGAGTCACAGAGACAGCCGTGCACGCTAGTCTTGTCGGTAGGAAGTAGACTGCTCCAGATCTTTGTTAAGGAAAGAGATCTCGAGGCTTCGGGGCTTTGGGAGCAAATGCAGCACAGGCCTTGATGGCAAGACAGGGCTGGGAAGTGTCTGCCTAGGACTCTTCACGGTAACCGAGGTTGATCGGGGAAGCCCTCACGCACAGCTGTTCTGGCACTGAGCATGCAGGGAAGTCGCGTAGAAGCCACAGCTCGAGTGTCCAACATTTCCAATAACCCCAGAGCAGAAAGATGAAGAAACACAGTTTAATGAGTAATGGCTAAGGGTGATTTGCCAGAGTTAAGTAAGATAAGATAGTTGGAGCTGATATAAGGCAACCAGGCAAAACAGGAGAGCAAGGAGAGCAAGGACCATGCATTTGAGATCCCCCTTCACCCTACTCCGGGCTTCTCCTCAGCTGCTCTCTACCTGATGTCTCTGCCTGGTTCAATACCCAGCATTGAGTGTTGGGATTCCTGCTGGTCAGTGTCATGATTATGTCATCGGCATCAGATTGAGGAGTTGGTGGCAAGTCTCCTGCCACTGCTTTGGCCACCTCTATGCATGATACAGATATGGCTGCTGACAAGTCTGACTTCTGATGTCAATATAGCCAGACACTCAGATCACACATGTAGAAAATACCTGGCTTACCCCACATGGCCTTTCCTGCTGGCATTTCAGCTCAATACTGACTCCCCAACTACCCAACTCTATGTCGTACTTACTGTTCCACCCCTCAGATACCAGAATATCCCACCTTTGAATCAGACTACAATAGTGGAATTGTTTTTACCTTTTATCGATCCCTCCACATTAAAAAATGAGATAATTTCTTGAATATACATGTCCTCTTGGTGCAGAGGGTCAAGTGCTTTGTGTGTCTGTAACCACTGAGTAATCTATCCCTTGTCGTTGTGTGGGCTGGGAAGTCCAGCACAAAGAAGCCATCACCTGGTGAGGGGCTTCTCACTGTGTCATTCCATCCTGAGAGGTAAAGGAGTGAGAGGAGCTGAGGGAGAAGCGGGGACAACAGCAAATCCTTTCACAAGGGTCCCGTCTGCCTTCATGGCTTATTGACCTCTTAAAGGGGCCACTTCCTGTTCTTACTGCTCTAAGTTTCCAGAACTTAGACGTTGGGTGGTAAGGGGCACATGCTCTTCCCTTCCTGCTGTGTACATCAGCTAGCTTCCTGCAGGCAGGGTCTTAGGGTACTCAAGGGTGCAACCACACACTGCAGAGATCGCTCTTTGTTCCTTACTTAAAAAGAAATTAGTTAAAATATAATTATACCATTTCCCCCTCCTCCCCCTCTCTTATCCCCTTCCCCACCATGTCTGTCCCTTCCTCAGTTCCCGGGTCTCCTCTTCTTTAACTATGGTTACATAGACATAAAATGAATTAACATATAAGTGTAACCTGCTGTCTGGTCAGTGTAACCTGCATGCAAATGTTTCCAGGGCTGGCACTAGATAACGGGGATTACAGATTTTTTAAGATCTTAAGCTCCAATGAATTTCTTTGTTCTTCTGGCTGCTTAAAATAAATCCAAGACACTCTGACATAAACACCCAGGTGTACAACACAGATGTAATGGGAACAAAACCAGATTCTTTCCCCATCTTTATTATTTTTTTTCTTTCTTTCTTTTTTTTTTTTGGAGCTGAGGACCAAACCCAGGGCCTTGCGCTTTCTAGGCAAGCGCTCTACCACTGAGCTAAATCCCCAGCCCCCCCCCATTAGCTAAATCCCCAGCCCCTATTTTTTTAATTTTATTTTTATTGGATATTTTATGCATTTACATTTCAAAATGTCATCCCCTGTCCCCTCCCCCTCCCGCTGATTCTATGAGGATGCTCCCACTCCCGACTACCCACTCCTGCCTCAATGCCCTGGCATTCCCCTACTTTGGGGAAACAAGCCTTCACATGATCAAGGGCTTCTCCTTCAATTGATTCTGGACAATGCCATTTTCTGCTACGTATGTGGCTGGAGCCATGGTTCCAAAGAGTACATGGTACTCTTTGGTTGGTGGTTTAGTTCCTGGGAGCTCTGGTGGGGTCTGGTTGGTTGATATTGTTGTTCTTCCTATGAGGTTGCAAACCCCTTCAGCTTCTTCAGTCCTTTCTCTAACTCATCCATTGGGGTCCCCATGCTCAGTCCAATGGTGAGCTGCAAGCATCCTCATCTGTATCAGTAAGGCTCTGGCAGAGACTCTCAGGAGACACCCACATCAGGCTCCAGTCAGCAAGCACTTCTTGGCATCCGCAATAGTGACTGGGTTTGGTTGCTGCATAGGAGATGGATTCCTGGGTCGGGCAGTCTCTGGATGACCTTTTCTTCAGTCCCTGCTCCACTCTTTGTCCCTGTATTTCCTCCAGTGGGTATTTTGTTCTCTCTTCTAAGAAGGACTGAGTCTAAGTAGATCAAAGACCTCCACATAAAACCAGATACAATGAAACTGATATAAGAGAAAGCGGGGAAGAGCCTCCAACATAGGCACAGGGGAAAATCTCCTGAACAGAACACAAATGGCTTATGCTCTAAGATCAAGAATCGACAAACGGGACCTCATAAAATCGCAAGCTTCTGTAAGGCAAAGGACACTGTCAATAGGACAAAACAGCAACCAACAGATTGGGAAAAGATTTTTACCAATCCTACAACTGGTAGAGGGCTAATATCTAATATATACAAAGAACTCAAGAAGTTAGACCCAGAGAATCAAATAATCCTATTAAAAATGGAGTACAGAGGTAAACAAAGAATTTTCAACTGAGGAATACTGAAGGGCTGAGAAGCACCTAAAGAAATGTTCAACATGACTAAGGAGTCATCAGGGAAATGCAAATCAAAACAACCCTGAAATTCCACCTCACACCAGTCAGAATGGCTAAGGTCAAAAACTCAGGTGACAGTAGATGCTGGTGGGGATGTGGAGAAAGAGAAACACTCCTGTTGTTGTAAAAATATAAAAAATAAAAAATGCTTCTCTTTTACCCCACTAGGTCTGTCACCACAGTGCCCCAAGATATCTGATAGATATCTTGCCAAAAAGCACACATCCCAAGTGTTTCTAGTTGCTGCACACTTTCTTTTTTTTTTTTTTTTTTTTTAAGATTTATTCATTTATTATATATAAGTACACTGTAGTTGTCTTCAGACACCAGAAGAGGGCATCAGATCCCATTACAGATGGTTGTGAGCCACCATGTGGTTGATGGGAATTGAACTCATGACCTCTGGAAGAGCAGCCGGGTGCTCTTAACCACTGAGCCATCTCTCCAGCCCCCGCTGCACACTTTCTTACACTTAAGTTGCTACATGAAAGACCACACAACACAATAACCTCTGACCCTATTGATCAGATATAATTGCCCACCTAAACATACAAAGCCCTGTACACATCCATCCCTTAAGAACATTCATAATAACCTGTAAAGGTGCAGCGCGGAATCTTAACATCAACCTCCATTGTTGTCTCTGCCTCGGCTTCTCCCTGTCCCTTCTGTTTCTTCCTCCTCTCCATTCCAGTCTCCTCTCCTTCCCTCAAACTTTTCTCCCACCCATCTTTCCTTCTCGTCCAAAGACAGGCCTCATTCTATCTTGTACCTGCCTCACCTGTGACATCATTCCACACACTCCATTGTTGGTGGGATTGCAAGCTGGTACAACCATTCTGGAAATTAGTCTAGGGATTCCTCAGAAAATTGGACACAGTACTACCTGAGGACCCAGCTATACCTCTCCTGGGCATATACCCAAAAGATGTGCCAAGATATAACAAGGACACATGCTCTACTATGTTCACAACAGCCTTATTTATAATAGCCAGAAGCTGGAAAGAACCCAGATGTCCCTCAACAGATACAGAAAATGTGATACATCTATCTACACAATGGAGTACTACTCAGCTATTAGAAACAATGACTTCATGAAATTCTTAGGCAAATGGATGGAACTAGAAAATACCATCCAAAGTGGGGTAACTCAATCAGAAAAGAAACACATGGTATGTACTCATTGATAAGTGGATATTAGCCCCAAAGCTTGGAATATCCAAGATACAATTCACAAACCACAGGAAGAAGGAAGACGAAAGTGAGGATGCTTCAGACCTTTTTAGAAGGGAGAACAAAATACTCACAGGAGGAAATATGGAGACAAATTGTAGGGGGATGTGGGGAGTGGGTGGGTAGGTGAGGGAGCACCCTCATAGAAGCATGGGTGGGATGTGACAAAACTTTTTTTCTTCATTGCATTTTAAAATTTACATTTTAAATGTTATCCCCTATCCCAGTTTCCCCTTCAGAAACCCGCTATCCCCTCCCATCTCTGTCATAGGTTCATCCCTGTGTTCTCTTTCTGTTTCCAAAGTTAAAACTCCCAAAGCTCTCTTAAAACAAAATAAAATACTGTGAAACCATGAGAGACTAGGGATTCTATGAAGGCTTTGGAGAGAGTATCAGGAGATAGGAAGTGTTGTCTTATTTTTTACCGTGAAAGAAATTCCTGGCGGAGATGCTATTTTAAGAGTGTTCAACACTTTGATGTGGTCTATTGGTCTCATTTCTGCTGAGGGACACATCTTTCTTCTACACTGTCTCATCACTGTTTTCACTATCATGGGGATTGCTACCATTTGTTCTCCATGGATTGGAATAGTCTCTGAAGTGGTGGGGTTGGGAGAGAGTATGGAATGTTTCTGAAGTAGGGCCATCCGGGAAGTCCTTTGGCTATTGGTTAATGCTCTCAGAAGGAGTTGCAGGAGCCCTGTCCACTCTTTTTCTTCTTTTTGGGAGACGATGGTTCTGTCCTACTCATACAATTGGTGCTGTGATATTATCTATTAGGCCCTCACCAGAGGCTAAACCAGTGATGAGTTGAAGACTTATCCAGTCTTCGAACTCCCAGAACTGTGAGCTAAATTAACCTTCTCACGAAGTTAGCTTGCTTGAGGAATTTTGTTGTAGCAATGGAAAATTGAGTAATGGCGACATTCTCATCCTCACAGTTGAAGTAGGATATACAAAAACAGCTCTCTGATTCTTGTGGTATGAAAATGATCCTTTCCTGTAGCTCAGAAAAATACAGATAGGCCAGTTTTGAGTCTGTGAGGTGTCACAGAGAATGACAGAATTCAGGAAGAAGAATTTGGAAAAACAGAGGCTCTGTGGCCTGTCTGTTGTAACTGTATGGAGAGCAGAGATTTTTTTTTTATTATTAACTTGAGTATTTCTTATTTACATTTCGAGTGTTATTCCCTTTCCCGGTTTCCAGGCAAACATCCCCCTAATCCCTCCCCCTCCCCTTCTTCTTCTTCTTCATCTTTTTTTTTAAATTAACTTGAGTATTTCTTATTTACATTTCGAGTGTTATTCCCTTTCCCAGTTTCAGAGCAAACATCCCCTTAATCCCTCCCCCTCCCCTTCTTTATGGGTGTTCCCCTCCCCATCCTCCCCCCATTGCCGCCCTCCCCCCAACAATCACATTCACTGGGGGTTCAGTCTTAGTAGGACCAAGGGCTTCCCCTTCTACTGGTGATCTTACTAGAATATTCATTGCTACCTATGAGGTCAGAGTCCAGGGTCAGTCCATGTATAGTCTTTAGGTAGTGGCTTAGTCCCTGGAAGCTCTGGTTGCTTGGCATGGTTGTTCATAAGGGGTCTTGAGCTCCTTCAAGCTCTTCGAGTTCTTTCTCTGATTCCTTCAACAGGGGTCCCGTTCTCAGTTCAGTGGTTTGCTGCTGGCATTCGCCTCTGTATTTGCTATATTCTGGCTGTGTCTCTCAGGAGCGATCTACATCCGGCTCCTGTCGGTCTGCACTTCTTTGCTTCATCCATCTTGTCTAATTGGGTGGCTGTATATGTAAGGGGCACATGTGGGGCAGGCTCTGAATGGGTGTTCCTTCAGTCTCTGTTTTAATCTTTGCCTCTCTATTCCCTGCCAAGGGTATTCTTGTTCCCCTTTTAAAGAAGGAGTGAAGCATTCACATTTTGGTCATCCGTCTTGAGTTTCATTTGTTCTAGGCATCTAGGGTAATTCAAGCATTTGGGCTAATAGCCACTTATCAATGAGTGCATACCATGTGTGTTTTTCTGTGATTGGGTTACCTCACTCAGGATGATATTTTCCAGTTCCAAACATTTGCCTATGAATTTCATAAAGTCATTGTTTTTGATAGCTGAGTAATATTCCATTGTGTAGATGTACCACATTTTCTGTATCCATTCCTCTGTTGAAGGGCATCTGGGTTCTTTCCATTTTCTGGCTATTATAAATAAGGCTGCTATGAACATAGTGGAGCACGTGTCTTTTTTATATGTTGGGGCATCTTGTGGGTATATGCCCAAGAGAGGTATAGCTGGATCCTCAGGCAGTTCAATGTCCAATTTTCTGAGGAAACTCCAGACTGATTTCCAGAATGGTTGTACCAGTCTGCAATCCCACCAACAATGGAGGAAGTGTACCTCTTTCTCCACATCCTCGCCAGAATTTGCTGTCACCGGAGTTTTTGATCCTAGCCATTCTCACTGGTGTGAGGTGAAATCTCAGGGTTGTTTTGATTTGCATTTCCCTTATGACTAAAGATGTTGAGCATTTCTTTAGGTGTTTCTCAGCCATTCGGCATTCCTCAGCTGTGAATTCTTTGTTTAGCTCTGAACCCCATTTTTTAATAGGGTTATTTGTCTCCCTGCGGTCTAACTTCTTGAGTTCTTTGTATATTGGATATAAGGCCTCTATCTGTTGTAGGATTGGTAAAGATCTTTTCCCAATCTGTTGGTTGCCGTTTTGTCCTAACCACAGTGTCCTTTGCCTTACAGAAGCTTTGCAGTTTTATGAGATCCCATTTGTCGATTCTTGATCTTAGAGCATAAGCCATTGGTGTTTTGTTCAGGAAATTTTTTCCAGTGCCCATGTGTTCCAGATGCTGCCCTAGTTTTTCTTCTATTAGTTTGAGTGTGTCTGGTTTGATGTGGAGGTCCTTGATCCACTTGGACTTAAGCTTTGTACAGGGTGATAAGCATGGATTGATCTGCATTCTTCTACATGTTGACCTCCAGTTGAACCAGCACCACTTGCTGAAAATGCTATCTTTTTTCCATTGGATGGTTTTGGCTCCTTTGTCAAAAATCAAGTACCCATAGGTGTGTGGGTTCATTTCGAGAGCAGAGATTTTTGTCAGGTTCTCTGAAGTGTTTTCTAGCTGAACTGGCTTTTAACTTCTAAAAGGTCTGCCTTGACCAGAGAACTTGTGAGGAGGTCTCTGTAGGATATAAGGGAAAAAGCAGCGTATACCCAGAGAATCATGTTGGGAGACAGTTTAAAGCTAGCATAAGTAAATGTAGAGTTTGTTAACCTTCAGGGGGCATTTTCCCCAATTCTCAGATAATGTTGAGGTCCACAGGTATGCTAACTAGAGCCATCTTTGGTTGACCTTGTGTAAATATGATTAAGGAATTTTCATGTATGTTCTGTGAAGAGAATTGGAGGCATGTCCTCCATCCACAGACTATCTTTGGCTGAGTAGGAAAAGTTATCAGGTCAGCCTTGGTGCCATGTGTCCCTTCCTGGGTTCAGTGCCTTTGCTATGTGCTTCAGAATTGTGTGTGTGTATGTATGTGTGTGTGTGTGTGTGTATGTGTGTATATGTGTATGTGTTTGTGTGTGTGTGTTTGTGTGTATATGTGTGTGTGTATGTATGTGTGTGTGTCTGTGTGTATATGTGTATGTGTTTGTGTGTGTATTTGTGTGTGTGTATGTGTGTGTATGTGTGTATATGTGTATGTGTTTGTGTGTGTGTGTTTGTGTGTGTATATGTGTGTGTATATGTGTGTGTATGTGTGTGTATGTATGTGTGTATGTGTGTATGTTTGTGTGTGTATGGGTTTGTGTGTGTTTATATGTATGTGTGTGTATGAGTATGTATTTGTGTGTGTGCATGTGTATATGTATGTGTTTGTGTGTGTATGTGTATGTGTTTGTGTGTGTATGTGTATGTATTTGTGTGTGTATGTGTATGTATTTGTGTGTGTATGTGTATGTGTTTGTGTGTGTGTATGTGTATGTATTTGTGTGTGTGTATGTGTATGTGTTTGTGTGTGTGTATGTGTATGTGTTTGTGCGTGTGTATGTGTATGTGTTTGTGTGTGTGTATGTGTATGTATTTGTGTGTGTGTATGTGTTTGTGTTTCTGTGTGTGTATGTGTATGTGTTTGTGTGTGTGTATGTGTTTGTGTGTTTGTGTGTGTGTGTGTGTGTGTGTGTGCGCGTGACAACAGAGGCCAGGTGAAAGTGTCAGTTCTCTTGGACCTGGGTCCTGAAAGAGCAGCAAGTGTTCCTAACCACTGAGCCATCTCTCCAGCCCCCATCCCCCTTATCTATATCTCACTCATTTTCTACGTTTCTACTGGAGAAAGTTGAAAAATGAGTGAAAGGTAGTTGAATGGCGAAGTCTAGTATGTAGAATTTAACAACTTTGCATCTCCCAGGTAAGCACATTCCCCACTGTGTGTATATAAAAAACCTCTCTTAAAAAATATACACAAAGATCATAAAAGTGCCATTTGTTCTTTCTGTCTTAGGGTCTGTGCATAGACATTCAGTGCCTTTTCCAAAGCTCACATTAATCTATAAAGCAAAGTTGTCTCTCTCTTACCCATGTACATGCATATATCAACAATCACAAATCGAGGTGCTCATTTTGGTCACCGAGAAAAAGATTAAAGGGACTCGTGACTAATCACTCAAAGTAAAACATGTCCTTCCCGCAACTGCTTGAATGAGAATTGCAAAGGTTGTATTTGCTCCTAGGATTCTTATTGGTCCAGCTTGGGCTGCAGGCTGTGTTAAATATGTTGTTATTGGTCTGGAATCCTTGCTCTCATGTCCAATAATTATACATCTATAATCTTTTCATGGTTTCTTGGGGGACAAGTGACAGTGAAGAAACTCACAGAATGTTGAGAGAATGAAAACTCTTTTTATTCACCAGCCAAAGTTTTGTAAAACTATTGCGTGTGGAATCTGGGACATGTGGATGAACTTTAGCACTGGGAAAGTCAATTTATCGAAGTGGGCACTGGTGCTATCATCTGCATTTGACAGAATAGTTTAAGTCAGTCTCAGGGAAGAAGGGCTGAAAACAGTCGGGTAGATGCAGAGATCTCAGAAATTCTGAGACCTGCAGGGTTGCAAAGTGAAATTGCTTTTGATTTCCCAAAGGCATAGTCATTAACCATTCAGAGGATTGCCACGAAGACACCTCAGAGCCAATGACCCTCACGAAATGACAGACAAAGAAGGGATTACCAAATAGACACCAGCATCTAGACAAAAGCATTGCTAGAAAGGCCAGGGACATAGTTCCAGCTGACCTCTTTCCACTAACTAGACCAAGCGCACTGTTCTTCCAGCAGCTGCTGATAGCTCACACTTACGTCTTTCCCTAATGCTTGCCCTCAGTTGACTAGACCTGTCCTGAACTTTCCACCCATGTCTCACCTGTAACCTTTCACAAACAATGATCAGTGGTTTTCACAGTGGATGAAGGAGGCAGAGTTTTGTGTGGTGAGTTAAGGCGGCCCTCAGCATTAAGTGCTCAGGGAAGCATGGGAATGGGGCGGTGCTTCGTGCGCTTATAGAACACACGTAATGCCAGTAAGACGGTGCCACTGAATTTAAGCAACTCTCTCCCTGGGATGTATATTAAAAGGACCCAGCCTGTCAGCATCGTCCTTTCTCCATTTTTTTCCTGATATTTTTGCTGGTTTGAATGAGACTAGGAGAAGTGTCAAACATTGCATTGTACAGGAGACTTGCTCTAAAGCTTTCTCTCAAAGCCTTAGTGACTGCAACCAGAGAACTGATAAGGACAGGTAGGGAGGGGAGTCATGACTGCCTGTAATATCATAGCAGGTGAACGTGGCTGACCGTCTGAGGCAGAATTCTGGACACTGTAAGAGGTGATTCAGCATCATTGTGTGGGCTCCATGCAGCCAGAGGTCCTGGCTATGCCACAGCCTCTGGGGCTCTGCTTTTTCACTTAGCGGTTGGTATGGAGAAATGCAATTGTTGCAAGAGATGCCCCAGCAAAGCCCGCTGGGTCTTCTCGTGCTGGCCTTGGCTGATAGGGCTCCCCCGCCTCCTCTCTTAGGCCTGTGTTGTCTTACTTTCTAAGTCAATAACGCACAATGTGCACACATACCCATCTTATCTGTGGCCATATATGCTTCCAAACACCAGAAACCCCATTCTTCTTTTTTTTTTTGTTATCTTTATTAACTCGAGTATTTCTCATTTACATTTCGATTGTTATTCCCTTTTCCGGTTTCCCGGCCAACATCCCCCTAGCCCCTCCCCCTTCTATATGGGTGTTCCCCTCCCCATCCTCCCCCCATTACCGCCCTCCCCCCAACAATCTCATTCACTGGGGGTTCAGTCTTGGCAGGACCAAGGGCTTCCCCTTCCACTGATGTTCTTATTAGGCTATTCATTGCTACTTATGCAGTTGGAGCCCCGGATCAGTCCATGAATAGTCTTTGGGTAGTGGCTTAGTCCCTGGAAGCTCTGGTTGGTTGGCATTGTTGTTCATATGGGGTCTCAAGCCCCTTCAAGCTCTTTCAGTCCTTTCTTTGATTCCTTCAATGGGGTCCCATTCTCAGTTCAGTGGTTTGCTGCTGGCATTCACCTATGTGTTTGCTGTATTCTGGCTGTGTCTCTCAGGAGAGATCTATATCCGGTCCCTGTCAGCCTGCACTTCTTTGCTTCATCCATCTTATCTAGTTTGGTGGCTGTATATGTATGGGCCACATGTGGGGCAGGTTCTGAATGGGTGTTCCTTCTGCCTCTGTTCTAAACTTTGCCTCCCTATTCCCTCCCAAGGGTATTCTTGTTCCCCTTTTAAAGAAGGAGTGAAGCATTCTCATTTTGGTCATCCTTCTTGAGTTTCATGTACAGAAACCCCCGTTCTTAATGTGGCCCTTCATGTAGGAAATCGGCCTGATTTATTTTGGAAGGTCTCACATACATTTTTTAAATGTGGGTTTGGCATCACACAAAAGACAATGGCTGTGGGGTGGTAAACCATGCCAGGAAGCTTGATTGGTAGAGCAGGTTGAGACTCTCACCAGAAACTCGAACCTGAGATGGTAGGTGCCTCCCCGATCCCCGCCAAATTCCTGGCCTGGAACATGTGCCATACTCCCCACATAAGGAAATGTGACCAGTGGTCATGCAGGTCCAGGATGGAGTTATTCATTATAATGAGGTACCTTGAGACCCTGGAGGTTTAGCCAATAAGCACCCCTTCCTGGACATTCCTCCCTGCAAAAGGTTATTAATCTCGGGTCCACTGTGAGAAATTGGGATGGTATGCATCCATTTTCCACGATGAACAGTCAATAAACAGTTTAGAACCAAGAACTGTCTCTTTCATCAAGATCCACCATGGGGAGCCGTGGAGAAGACATTAGACTATCAAGCCGCAGCCAAATCTCCCATAGAAGACCTCTCTGCGCTCCCAGCCACAACCGCCACCAAGCTAAGGATAATCACCATTGAGCTAAGCAGGAGCTCCGGTTGCCCCTGTCGCCCCCTGTCGGGGCTGGTCTTAATTCTCAGCCCAGCGCCCAGATTCTGTTCTCAACTCCTCATGACTCAGCAATGCCTAGATGTCCAGGAGTTTGGGAGCATCTGGTCCAGCCCTGTCACAGGCCTGTGGGCCCTGACGCTTCGTTGTTCCTGACGTCTCTGTGCAGTTCTCCAGCAGCAACTGGAGCCCGGAAGCCAGGGAATACAGCTTCCGCTTTCTCACATCTCTGACTACATTTCCCAGCCCTGAAGCAGTGTCTGCGCCTCCCGAAGCCCAGCACCTGGCGAGGGACAAGAGCAGTCAAACTCCATACATCGCCTCCCAAAAGGCAGTGCCCTGCTACGGGGCAGAACGCAGACCCACAAATGGCTAAGATCCTTTCTTCACTGTGCAGTGTTCTGAATAACTTGCTTGAGTCCCTGTTCCGTGCAGGCTTCCGCGTGTGTCACGAGTCTGGAGCCTCCTTGCCTTCCTTCTGTTCGCTCTCTGCACGGAAACCCAGAGCCTCTAACCATTCCCTTCTCTCAGGGCAGAGTAAGTTTCCTCCTAATTTTTTTGTTACAATTCCACCCACTTTCCCGAGTTCTTGGCCATCATCTTTCGATGCAGCCGTGCAGAGCCATTGGTAGTGCGAGCGACCTGGGCAAAGAACCTGGTTTTGTACCTGATGATTGCTTACAATGCTTGACCCTGGGAAATCCAAAACCTTCTAGGAATTGGTTTTGTCATCTGTCTAATGGGAGTATCTCAGAGACTTAGACATATAACCCAGGGGGAGTCTGGGTAAATAGCCTTGCTGGTACAAGATCTAATTTCGCTAAGCACTCGAATAAAATTAAATAGAGGCACCAAATAGGATAAGATCCCAAACCTGCCTGCTCATAATCTATGGTCAACATTTACAATAAAATCAGTGGATAACAAGTTATTCTCACAAACTCTAAATATGAGTATGTGAGAGATATGAGAGAGTGTGATACAGGATACATTATATTATATTATATGTATATTTCAGGATACATTATAAACATATTGAATTGTCAGGAATAAATTTAATAATAATAACAACAATAAATCCTCAGAGATGGGAGAAAACGAAAATGATTCAAACCAACTGTATTTGAAGTTAATTGCATAACCAGATTTAAAAAAAGACTTAAAAATGACCAGAAAACGAGGTAAGGGCGAATTTGCTCTTAATCGTAACAACTGCTGTGCTGAACGGAGACCGCGCAGAGAGCAAACAGCATTGAGTGTACATCTCAATCCCTAGACAAGTCGGCGGGTGTTCCTGGCAAACCCCCAGAGCCCACCTTAGAGCCCTGTTCGCCTGGGGGAGCTTTGCAGACTTGACTCGCTGCGGGGAGACAGATCTGAAAGGGTCTGTGAGTTTGGGCCCCACGGATGTTCAAAACCCACCAGACAAAAGTGCATTCTAAGACAAAGCCCCGCAGTGAGTGAAAGAACTGCTGGGCATAAGATCCAACGAGAGTGGCAGGAGGTCAACAGAGACGAAGAAGAAAGAAAAGCTCATGAAAGCAAGGGAGGTGAGGAGAGGTTGTTAAAGACGAGGAACTGTGAACATTCCGCGGAGACGGCAGAAGAGGGCGCTCCTGAGCCACAGAAACGAGCCCATTCCATGTATTTTTTTTTTTTAAACCCACCACCAACCAAAATCTGCACAATGTAAGATTAAGATCTGATAACATAAAAAGATGTTAGAAATAAAAAGAAGGGGAACAGGGAACATGATAACATTTCTGCAAACAATTAAAGCATGCCGGAAATAACATGTTTACAAAGTTGAAGGAACATCCTCTCAAGAGCAGAGAGGAGCAGGCGGAGGAATTTTCACGTTTGCCTGTAGAAGAGATCCCATAGGAAATCTTTGTGTATGTTAATCCCCTCCCCTAGAAAAAGCCACCTAAGGTGTCAGGTGGGCAAGGAATTTAATTTTAAGTTGCTGACTGGAACTTTAATGACCATCCTGGGCAGAAGGCAGGATTTTACAGGGACAACGGACCCGAGAATCTAAAGGACACCAGATTACAAGAGCCAACCAGGCCAGAAGTCAGATAGAAAACAGAGTTGGGAAGGGCTTTGGGGAAGGTGTTTATACATGCTGTTAGAGCTCTTTCAATCTCTCTTAATAGTCAATGCATGAACATTGAAATGGCTTAAAGTCAGAGTATGTGACTATATTCATGGAGGGAGGGAGTAGCTTTTGAAACAGGGTACCATCGAGTTCCTGACAGAGGCTGGGGGTCTGACTGTGTGTGCAGTCTTTACTATAGAGACCTGTAGTGGTGTTTCTGTCCCCTTAAGCCCACCCTGATTTGTTTCTGCCTCCTTAAGCCCACCCTGATGTGTCTTACCTGTCCTTTCCTTGGACCCTTGAGCGCTTATATTTGAGCAACTGCGCATGCTCATTGTGACTCCCAGCCCTCGATACCAGTCCTTTCTCCATATTTGCAGCACTCCCCTTCTCACTGGGTTAGGCTCCACGGCTGTGTCCAGACACAAAGGTCACTGATGTCAGCGCCTCCCTTCTTCGGACTCCAGCCGCAGCACTGACTCTGAAATCCTACCTATAGGTCAATAATTGCCCGATATGTTTTCCTAGCTCTGACCTTTCTTAGCAACTCCTCCTGCTTTCCTGACATTTCTAGTTGGGTATCTAGAAGACACTTTACATTTAACCTAGCAACTCCCACAACACAAAATTCTTCCCTCCCCATTCATTCCCTTCTTTCTCCCGTATTTACTAGTGAGCCTTCCTAAAAGCTAGTTCCTTTCCCTTAAATACCACACTTCTCTGTCAGTATACTATGGTGTCTTCTTCCTGAGCGAACACCTGTCCGTCAAAGCCTCCTCATTTCCGTGCTACTAAACACCCCTGCAAGACAACTGTCTCACGACTACTCTCCAACTTGCCCTGTATCTCAGTCTGTGTCTTCACAATAGCTGGTATAACCATTTAATTGACATAATCAACAGACCATGTGATGTTTGAGTGTTTTCTGACTGTACTTGGGAGAGAGTGATATGTTGTCGGCTTTTCTCTATCCACTCATGACGCCGGTCCCTCGTCAGGTAACTGGGTCTTTAGGATGAAAAGTTATGAAACTGTGTGTGTGTGTGTGTGTGTGTGTGTGTGTGTATGTGTGTGTGTATGTATGTGTGTGAGTGTGTATGTGAGTGTGTGAGTGAGTGTGTGTGTGAGTGTGTGTGTATGTGTGTGTGTATGTATGTGTGTGAGTGTGTATGTGAGTGTGTGAGTGAGTGTGTGTATGTGTGTGTATGTGGGTGTGTGTATGTGAGTGTGTATGTGAGTGTGAGTGTGTGTGAGTGTGTGTATGTGTGAGTGTGTGTATGTGAGTGTGTGTGAGTGTGTATGTGTATGTGTGAGTGTGTGTGTATGTGAGTGTGTATGTATGTGTGTGAGTGTGTATGTGAGTGTGTGTGTATGTATGTGTGTGTGAGTTGTGTATGTGAGTGTGTGAGTGTGTGTGTATGTGTGAGTGTGTGAGTGTGTGTATGTGAGTGTGAGTGTGTGAGTGTGTGTATGTGTGAGTGTGTGTATGTGAGTGTGTGTGAGTGTGTATGTATATGTGTGAGTGTGTGTGTATGTGTGTGTGAGTGTGTATGTGTATGTGTGAGTGTGTGTGTATGTGAGTGTATGGGGGTGAGGATGAGGTGAAGGGTGGGGTAGGGGGATGGTGCTTGGTGCAGGAGAGACCTGTGCAGAGAAGCTGCGAAGTCCTTGTCCCTGATGGGCTGTGGTATGTTTGGGGGTCAGATGATTGTCACACATGGTAGGACATGTGTAATCCAGAGGTATGAAGAGAAGGCACATCCCTGAGGGGTTTAACTGCCATATTAGGGGTGACGTCACTGAGCCTACTCATGAGACTGGCTATCAACTACACTCTTAACAATTGGTTCCTTTAGACCTAGGGCGTGACCATAATCAAAGCGAGGAAAACAGAGAAGGGAGAACATTCTTCTGGTACCTTTGATATAATGATGTCTCTGAGAACAGATATGTGGGGATAGGGTAGGGTGGACGGTTTCTCTACAAGAGTCCTTGGTGAAAGAAAGATACCAGGGACTTCTAGCTTGGGCTCTGAGAACAGATATGTGGGGATAGGGTAGGGTGGACGGTTTCTCTACAAGAGTCCTTGGTGAAAGAAAGATACCAGGGACTTCTAGCTTGGGCGCATTAGGTAAACGCTTCCACAGGAGTACAAGAGCCAAATATCTCCTAGTTGATTCTATTGGTCCAAGCCTTCCTCCTGTCTGGAAGGTCAGAAACTCAGGGATAGCCCCCCCCCCCCCAAGTCAGGAAGTAATGGCCACAAAGCTGCCTTTGTAAGAAGGGTCAGGGGGACCTCAGAGTAGTGTAGCATGAATGATGTGGGTTTCTCTATCTCTAGCTCTTTGAATTAGAACCTCTTGTTGTCCTGTGTCCTCCCCAGCACAGGGCATGGCTGCTTGGGGAGGCAGAACTCAGGGATTTTGACCATGTTTATCCCTTGCAGCCACTGGGGTGGGCGCTGGGCTGTAGGGAAGTGCTGAGGCAGTGCTCTGGGGTGGGAAGGTACAGTCTGAGATATGGGGAAGCCAAGCTGGTTCCGGGGTCCCCAGGCCTGTGACAAAGCCCGGTTGTGGAGTTCTCACACTCTTGGACATCAAGGTGCTGCTGGGGTCCTGGAAGAGCAGAGAACAGAGCTGGGGAACCAAGGGCTGGGACAGCATCTGGGGTAGGGTGTGGGAAAGGGGAGCTCTGGCTTGTCCCAGCAGGGTGATTGTCCTTAGCTTGGCAGAGGCAGGCTTGGTGGCAGTTGTGTCTGGGAGTGCAGAGACCTTCTACTGGAGAATAAAGATGTGGCTCTGTCGACAAAGGCATTCCCCAGCTTTCTCATGGTGGATCTTGACAGTCTATTGTTTTAAACTGTTTATTGTCGTAGCAGAAAATGGATGTGTAAAACCATACCCAACTTCTCAGGGTGGACCTGGGATTAAATACTTGTTGCAGGGAGGAATATCTGGGAAGGGAAGCTTCTTGGCTAAACCCTCCAGGCCTCTAGGTACCTCATTAGCATGGAGAACTATGTTTTGAGCTTATGTGACCATAGGACACGTTTCTGCTATGTGAGAAGCATGGCAGGTGCTCCAAGTCAGGAGTTTGGCAGGAAGCTGGGAGTCGCCTAAGCCTCAAGTGTGTGCCCACTAAATCTCCAGGTCTCAACCTGCTCTACCTTACCAAACTGCCTGGCATGGTTTTGCATCCTCCCACCCTTATAGGCTCACATGTTTGAATACTTGGTCTCTAGTTGGTGGAACTGCTTGGGAAGGATTGGGGAGGGTGTGGCATTTTGAAGGAGGTCTGCCATCTGAGATAGGTTAGAAATTTTAAAAGATTTATGTGACTCCCAGCCCCCACCACTCCTCTCCTGATTGCAGATAAAGATGCAAACTATCAGCTGTTCTATCTTGTCTTTGCTTTGCCATCATGGACTCTAACCCCTGAAACCATAAGCCCAATTAAACGCTTTCTTTTTTTTTTTTATTAACTTGAATATTTCTTATTTACATTTCGAGTGTTATTCCCTTTCCCGGTTTCCAGGCAAACATCCCCCTAATCCCTCCCCCTCCCCTTCTTGATGGGTGTTCCCCTCCCCATCCTCCCCCCATTGCCACCCTCCCCCCAACAATCATGTTCACTGGGGGTTCAGTCTTAGTAGGACCAAGGGCTTCCCCTTCCACTGGTGATCTTACTAGGATATTCATTGCTACCTATGAGGTTGGAGTCCAGGGTCAGTCCATGTATAGTCTTTGGGTAGTGGCTTAGTCCCGGGAAGCTCTGGTTGCTTGGCATTGTTGTTCATAAGGGGTCTTGAGCTCCTTCAAGCTCTTCCAGTTCTTTCTCTGATTCCTTCAACGGGGGTCCCGTTCTCAGTTCAGTGGTTTGCTGCTGGCATTTGCCTCTGTATTTGCTGTATTCTGGCTGTGTCTCTCAGAAGAGATCTACATCCGGTTCCTGTCGGCCTGCACTTCTTTGCTTCATCCATCTTGTCTAATTGGGTGGCTGTATATGTATGGGCCACATGTGGGGCAGGCTCTGAATGGGTGTTCCTTCTGTGTCTGTTTTAATCTTTGCCTCTCTATTCCCTGCCAAGGGTATTCTTGTTCCCCTTTTAAAGAAGGAGTGAAGCATTCACATTTTGATCATCCGTCTTGAGTTTCATTTGCTCTAGGCATATAGGGTAATTCAAGCATTTGGGCTAATAGCCACTTATCAATGAGTGCATACCATGTGTGTTTTTCTGTGATTGGGTTACCTCACTCAGGATGATATTTTCCAGTTCCAACCATTTGCCTACAAATTTCATAAAGTCATTGTTTTTGATAGCTGAGTAATATTCCATTGTGTAGATGTACCACATTTTCTGTATCCATTCCTTTGTTGAAGGGCATCTGGGTTCTTTCCAGTTTCTGGCTATTATAAATAAGGCTGCGATGAACATAGTGGAGCACGTGTCTTTTTTATATGTTGGGGCATCTTTTGGGTATATGCCCAAGAGAGGTATAGCTGGATCCTCAGGCAGTTCAATGTCCAATTTTCTGAGGAACCTCCAGACTGATTTCCAGAATGGTTGTACCAGTCTGCAATCCCACCAACAATGGAGGAGTGTTCCTCTTTCTCCACATCCTCGCCAGCATCTGCTGTCACCTGAGTTTTTGATCTTAGCCATTCTCACTGGTGTGAGGTGAAATCTCAGGGTTGTTTTGATTTGCATTTCCCTTATGACTAAAGATGTTGAACATTTCTTTAGGTGTTTCTCAGCCATTCGGCATTCCTCAGCTGTGAATTCTTTGTTTAGCTCTGAACCCCATTTTTTAATAGGGTTATTTGTCTCCCTGCGGTCTAACTTCTTGAGTTCTTTGTATATTTTGGATATAAGGCCTCTGTCTGTTGTAGGATTGGTAAAGATCTTTTCCCAATCTGTTGGTTGCCGTTTTGTCCTAACCACAGTGTCCTTTGCCTTACAGAAGCTTTGCAGTTTTATGAGATCCCATTTGTCGATTCTTGATCTTAGAGCATAAGCCATTGGTGTTTTGTTCAGGAAATTTTTTCCAGTGCCCATGTGTTCCAGATGCTTCCCTAGTTTTTCTTCTATTAGTTTGAGTGTATCAGGTTTGATGTGGAGGTCCTTGATCCACTTGGACTTAAGCTTTGTACAGGGTGATAAGCATGGATCGATCTGCATTCTTCTACATGTTGACCTCCAGTTGAACCAGCACCATTTGCTAAAAATGCTATCTTTTTTCCATTTGATGGTTTTGGCTCCTTTGTCAAAAATCAAGTGCCCATAGGTGTGTGGGTTCATTTCTGGGTCTTCAATTCTGTTCCATTGGTCTATCTGTCTGTCTCTGTACCAATACCATGCAGTTTTTATCACTATTGCTCTGCAATACTGCTTGAGTTCAGGGATAGTGATTCCCCCTGAAGTCCTTTTATTGTTGAGGATAGTTTTAGCTATCCTGGGTTTTTTGTTATTCCAGATGAATTTGCAAATTGTTCTGTCTAACTCTTTGAAGAATTGGATTGGTATTTTGATGGGGATTGCATTGAATCTGTAGATCGCTTTTGGAAGAATGGCCATTTTTACTATATTAATCCTGCCAATCCATGAGCATGGGAGATCTTTCCATCTTCTGAGGTCTTCTTCAATTTCTTTCTTCAGAGGCTTGAAGTTCTTATTGTGCAGATCTTTTACTTGCTTGGTTAAAGTAACACCTAGGTACTTTATATTATTTGGGTCTATTATGAAGGGTGTCGTTTCCCTAATTTCATTCTCAGCTTGTTTCTCTTTTGTGTACAGGAAGGCTACTGATTTATTTGAGTTAATTTTATACCCAGCCAATTTGCTGAAGTTGTTTATCAGCTTTAGTAGTTCTCTGGTGGAACTTTTGGGATCACTTAAATATACTATCATATCATCTGCAAATAGTGATATTTTGACTTCTTCTTTTCCGATCTGTATCCCCTTGATCTCCTTTTGTTGTCTGATTGCTCTGGCTAGAACTTCAAGAACTATATTGAATAAGTAGGGAGAGAGTGGGCAGCCTTGTCTAGTCCCTGATTTTAGTGGGATTGCTTCAAGTTTCTCTCCATTTAGTTTAATGTTAGCAACTGGTTTGTTGTATATGGCTTTTACTATGTTTAGGTATGGGCCTTGAATTCCTATTCTTTCCAAGACTTTTATCATGAAGGGGTGTTGAATTTTGTCAAATGCTTTCTCAGCATCTAATGAAATGATCATGTGGTTTTGTTCTTTCAGTTTGTTTATATAATGGATCACGTTGATGGATTTCCATATATTAAACCATCCCTGCATGCCTGGGATGAAGCCTACTTGATCATGGTGGATGATTGTTTTGATGTGCTCTTGGATTCAGTTTGCCAGAATTTTATTGAGTATTTTTGCATCGATATTCATAAGGGAAATTGGTCTGAAGTTCTCTTTCTTTGTTGGGTCTTTGTGTGGTTTAGGTATAAGAGTAATTGTGGCTTCATAGAAGGTATTCGGTAGTGATCCATCTGTTTCAATTTTGTGGAATAGTTTGGATAATATTGGTATGAGGTCTTCTATGAAGGTTTGATAGAATTCTGCACTAAACCTGTCTGGACCTGGGCTCTTTTTGGTTGGGAGACCTTTAATGACTGCTTCTATTTCCTTAGGAGTTATGGCGTTGTTTAACTGGTTTATCTGTTCCTGATTTAACTTCGGTACCTGGTATCTGTCTAGGAAATTGTCCATTTCCTGCAGATTTTCAAGTTTTGTTGAATATAGGCTTTTATAGTAAGATCTGATGATTTTTTGAATTTTCTCTGAATCTGTAGTTATGTCTCCCTTTTCATTTCTGATTTTGTTAATTTGGACACACTCTCTGTGTCCTCTCGTTAGTCTGGCTAAGGATTTATCTATCTTGTTGATTTTTCAAAGAACCAACTTTTGGTTCTGTTGATTCTTTCTATGGTCCTTTTTGTTTCTACTTGGTTGATTTCAGCTCTGAGTTTGATTATTTCCTGCCTTCTACTCCTCCTGGGTGTATTTGCTTCTTTTTGTTCTAGAGCTTTTAGGTGTGTTGTCAAGCTGGTGACATATGCTCTTTCCTGTTTCTTTCTGCAGGCACTCAGTGCTATGAGTTTTCCTCTTAGCACAGCTTTCATTGTGTCCCATAAGTTTGGGTATGTTGTACCTTCATTTTCATTAAATTCTAAAAAGTCTTTAATTTCTTCCTTGACCAGGTTATCATTGAGTAGAGCATTGTTCAATTTCCACGTATATGTGGGCATTCTTCCCTTATTGTTATTGAAGACCAGCTTTAGGCCATGGTGGTCTGATAGCACGCATGGGATTATTTCTATCTTTTTGTACCTGTTGAGGCCCATTTTTTGACCAATTATATGGTCAATTTTGGAGAAAGTACCATGAGGAGCTGAGAAGAAGGTATATCCTTTTGCTTTAGGATAGAATGTTCTATAAATATCTGTTAAGTCCATTTGGCTCATGACTTCTCTTAGTCTGTCTACGTCTCTGTTTAATTTCTGTTTCCATGATCTGTCCATTGATGAGAGTGGGGTGTTGAAGTCTCCTACTATTATTGTGTGAGGTGCAATGTGTGTTTTGAGCTTTAGTAAGGTTTCTTTTACGTATGTAGGTGCCCTTGTATTTGGGGCATAGATATTTAGGATTGAGAGTTCATCTTGGTGGATTTTTCCTTCGATGAATATGAAGTGTCCTTCCTTATCTTTTTTGATGACTTTTAGTTGAAAATTGATTTTATTTGATATTAGAATGGCTACTCCAGCTTGCTTCTTCTGACCATTTGCTTGGAAAGTTGTTTTCCAGCCTTTCACTCTGAGGTAGTGTCTGTCTTTGTCTCTGAGGTGTGTTTCCTGTAGGCAGCAGAATGCAGGGTCCTCGTTGCATATCCAGTTTGTTAATCTATGTCTTTTTATTGGGGAGGTGAGACCATTGATATTGAGAGATATTAAGGAATAGTGATTATTGCTTCCTGTTATATTCATATTTGGATATGAGGTTATGTTTGTGTGCTTTTCTTCTCTTTGTTTTGTTTCCAAGACGATTAGTTTCTTGTTTCTTCTAGGGTATAGCTTGCCTCCTTATGTTGGGCTTTACCATTTATTATCCTTCTTAGTGCTGGATTTGTAGAAAGATATTGTGTAAATTTGGTTTTGTCATGGAATATCTTGGTTTCTCCATCTATGTTAATTGAGAGTTTTGCAGGATACAGTAACCTGGGCTGGCATTTGTGTTCTCTTAGGGTCTGTATGACATCTGTCCAGGATCTTCTGGCCTTCATAGTTTCTGGCGAGAAGTCTGGTGTGATTCTGATAGGTCTGCCTTTATATGTTACTTGACCTTTTTCCCTTACTGCTTTTAATATTCTTTCTTTATTTTGTGCATTTGGTGTTTTGACTATTATGTGATGGGAGGAGTTTCTTTTCTGGTCCAATCTACTTGGAGTTCTGTAGGCTTCTTGTATGCTTATCAGTATCTCTTTGTTTAGGTTAGGGAAGTTTTCTTCTATGATTTTGTTGAAGATATTTACTGGTCCTTTGAGTTGGGAGTCTTCACTCTCTTCTATACCTATTATCCTTAGGTTTGATCTTCTCATTGAGTCCTGGATTTCCTGTATGTTTTGGACCAGTAGCTTTTTCAGCTTTACATTATCTTTGACAGTTGAGTCGATGATTTCTATGGAATCTTCTGCTCCTGAGATTCTCTCTTCCATCTCTTGTATTCTGTTGGTGAAGCTCGTATCTACAGCTCCTTGTTTCTTCTTTTGGTTTTCTATATCCAGGGTTGTTTCCATGTGTTCTTTCTTGATTGCTTCTATTTCCATTTTTAATTCCTTCAACTGTTTGATTGTGTTTTCCTGGAATTCTTTCAGGGGTTTTTGTGACTCCTCTCTATGGGCTTTTACTTGTTTATTTATGTTTTCCTGGAATTCTTTTAGGGATTTTTGTGATTCCTCTCTGTAGGCTTCTACTTGTTCTCTAAGGGAGTTCTTCACGTCTTTCTTGAAATCCTCCAGCATCATGATCAAATATTATTTTGAAACTAGATCTTGCTTTTCTGGTGTGTTTGGATATTCCGTGTTTGCTTTGGGGGGAGAATTGGGCTCCGATGATGCCATGTAGTCTTGGTTTCTGTTGCTTGGGTTCCTGTGCTTGCCTCTCGCCATCAGATTATCTCTAGTGTTACTTTGTTCTGCTATTTCTGACAGTGGCTAGACTGTCCTAAAAGCCTGTGTTTCAGGAGTGCTGTAGACCTGTTTTCCTGTTTCCTTTCAGCCAGTTATGGGGACAGAGTGTTCTGCTTTCGGGTGTGTAGTTTTTCCTATGTACAGGTCTTCAGGTGTTCCTGTGGGCCTGTGTCTTGAGTTCACCAGGCAGGTCGCTTGCAGCAGAAAAGTTGGTCTTACCTGTGGTCCCGAGGCTCAAATTTGCTCATGGCGTGTTGCTTATGAGCTCTCTGTGGCCGCAGCAACCAGGAAGATCTGCGCCGCCGTTTCGGGGAGCTTCAGTGCACCAGGGTTCCAGATGGCGTTTGGTGTTTTCCACTGGCGTCAGAGATGTGCGCAGAGTGCAGTCTCTTCTGGTTTCCCAGGTGTGTCTGCCTCTCTGAAGGTTTAGCTCTCCCTCCCATGGGATTTGGGTGTAGAGAACTGTTTATCTGGTCGGTCCCTTCAGGTTCTGGCGGTGTCTCAGACGCAGCGGACCTGCCGCTCCTGGGCCCTCCTCTACGGGAACCCAGAGGCCGTATACAGTTTCCTCTTGGGCCAGGGATATGGGCAGGGGTGGGCAGTGTTGGTGGTCTCTTCTGCTCTGCCGCCTCAGGAGTGCCCACCTGACCAGGCAGTGAGATCTCTCTCCCACGGTGTTTGGGAGCAGAGAGCTGCTGCGGGCAGGGATCCGCAGGTTTGGGACTCGCGCTAAATACCAGAAGTGTCCGGTCCTAGAGGAATTTTGCCTCTGTGTGTCCTGAGTTCACCAGGCAGGTCCCTTGCAGCAGAAAAGTTGGTCTTACTTGTGGTCCCGAGGCTCAAGTTTGCTCATGGGGTGTTGCTTATGAGCTCTCCGCGGCCGCAGCAACCAGAAAAAATGCTTTCTTTTATAAGTTGCCTTGGTCATGGTGTTTTGTCACAGCAATAGAAAAAGTCACTGAGAACTATAGCTTTCTTGAAATAGGAGACAGGGAATAAATGCCTCTTTGAGGTCCTGATAGTTTTAAAACGAAAGTAATAGTATGTGTGGACTAAATAACTAGACTTTTAAGTAATTGTATGCGCATAATTCTAGGTTTCCCATTCTTCTCTGTCCTTCGGCTCTTAGGTTTGGAGCTACTTAGTTTCTCTTTCCTTCTCTTTGCTCTTCTTTTTCCTTCAGTCTGGCCTTGACCCACTCCTGTTGTTTGCACGTAGACTATTAATTAGTGAAGCAATGACCCAGTGCCTTTTGCTGTATTACCCACTGACTAGGAGTTTGTAAGCTGCATTTCTGGCCACACATATCACTGCTTCATGCATATTCCCTTAACTACCATCAGGAACAGTTGAGGCGTCTGCCTTTTAAACATTTCTTTTCTCCCTGTATCAATCTCCACTTTCTTCTATTATCCCATGCATGAGCCTCAAACACAGCTTCGTTGTAGGTCTCCAGAGTTAATGACAAAATTCTTGTCTGTGCCCTGAAAACCAATGGCAGAGAGAGGCTTTCTCAGGGTCCTTGGTAGAACCTCCAGTTTAGTAGAGTAGACTGACAGGAAGCCAAGGGCTCAGTTTGGTAGGCAGGATGTATTTTCTAGTGATTGATCACTTATTGTTCGCAAATGATGGGCATGTGCTTCTGCTGAGGCCTGTGAGTTATGTAGAAGCAATTAAATAGCAAAGCTCCTCCCTCCCTTTTCTCTGCAGGGTACCGATGCTATTCAAGTCCGAGAGAAACATGGGGATGCTCTTTGCAGTGATAAAATGCTCCTTTGAAGGAGATTTCTACTTGTTAAGGTCTCATCACGAAAGGCTTTGAGAAGGACCCACCGTGATCTCAGTCTGGACAGCTTTGCTTTGTTTTCTCTGCTCCTAATTAGCATGGATGCCCAGCTTGCGTGGAATGAGCCCCACACACCACAGTGGGAGGCAGAGACCACCTCCATTCTTGCGTCTTCCATCCTTAGTTTGATTTTGGTCCCTGGAGGGAGGGCTCAGGGAGACAGTGAGGCATCGGTGAAGATGCAGGCTCAGAGACTTCTACTTGGGACCCGGGGGAGCAAAGTCTGGGTTGACTGGGACTGGATCATCTCTCCTCCTTCTACAGGGACCTTCTTTAGCACCTTAGCTGAGTAAGGCATAGTATTTCAGGAGCAGACTCTGGGGGTTTTTGTAAGCACAAGGCATGAGAAGAGAAAGACCAAATCAGATGTCCTAAAACAGCCTAGAATGTATTTGCTCTCATCTTTTTGATAGTCAAGGCAAAATGGAGGACTTGAGCAGAAATAGCCAACTGTTGAAAACCTCCAGGCCAAGAGATGAAGAAGGTTCAATATGTGAGCCGGGCCCTTCTTTTAACCTCAGTGGGGCTCGTTTTGTGTTTCCGATTTCTCATCTCTGAAATGAGGAATCTGGGGTTAAGAGACCTGTTTGGTCCCTCCTAGATCTAACATTTCATTTATTCTGGTATGCCGCAGGGGCTATTTACAATTTTAAGACCATGTTTTAGAAGAGGTCAGTCCCTAGTTCAAGCTTCTGTTCTGCTTCCCACTACACAGCTGTGGATGCTGTTCCCCCGAAGCTCTGCAGATCCCCACCGTCTTGCCATCGCTCAGCCCCTGACCTCCCTCCCAGTCATCTCTTCATGAAATCTCTGTGCTTCATTTCCTCTTCTATTTGGTCTCTTCTCAAGGCCCTTGCTCATGCTGATCCCTTCAGGTGGAAGAAACCTTGAAACATCCTCACAAAGATGGATTTCTTTACACAGCCACAGCCTTGAGGCTCTGTTTTCAGAGAGGTCCGTCCGTGCCACAGCACGCACAGTGCTATCCCCACTTGAACGTCCTCTGTTTTCCTCCCTCACTTTATCATCCTCGTAGCCTTTGCGACTATTATCTGAAGTAAGATCGACATTTATTTTCTGTGAGAGTAGAACTCTTGTTTGTTTTATTGTTTTACCCACTACTATACTCCTTTCTTACACCAGACATGTAAACCTTTATGGACAGAAAAATAACACAAATGATTCTCCAGCAAGAGAGTGTGCACAGTCCAGGGTCTTTGAATAGACGCCACAAAGGGAGTTTTTGGAATCAGCTGTAGGACCATTATTTGCCTTTTCATAGTCGGAGTTCTGAGATCGGAAAGAGGTTTTCTCCATATCAGTTCTGGCTAAAGATGAGTGAGAGCCAACATGATGCCCAGTACGACCAAGAGAAGGACGTACCAG
The DNA here is from genome assembly GCF_021556685.1 of Rattus norvegicus. Classification (NCBI taxonomy): domain Eukaryota; kingdom Metazoa; phylum Chordata; class Mammalia; order Rodentia; family Muridae; genus Rattus; species Rattus norvegicus. The sequence continues at coordinate 265,332,131 of NC_141534.1, read as the reverse complement.
GCACCAGGTACTTACACTTTGCTGGTCACATGCTAGGTACTGTGGCATGCAAAATCTTTTACAGCACACAATTCTATGGCAGGCGGAATACTCCTCAGCTTGAACTGATGGAACAGGAATGCCATGGGGCTCGGCTACTGGTCTATGGTCATGCTTCACGAAATTGGGTTGAAATCCAAGTACAGAGTCTGTTAATTTGTCTCCACCTCACTGTCTCTGGAGTGGGTGTTTCCAAGACAACCATCAAGACCTGGCTTCTTACTTGAACAACAAAGGTTGGCTGTTCTACTTATGGTTATGTTTCATCCCAGTGAAGATATTCAGTTTACAAAGAGAAAAGGCAAAGAAAGCATACAGCTGAGTCTAGCCAAGACTGGACGACAAACTTCTTGTTCTTTACCAGTGAGTGAAGTGGATGGCACTTCACCCTTCTCACAGATGCATTTTGGGCACGTTTTACAATGGTGTTAATGTTTCTTAATGAGCAGAGATGCTCATTGGGGCAGATATTTTTACTGCAGGATATTTAGACAGGCTTGCAAAGGCTGCCACTGTCTTGTTCCATTCTGTGTCCAGCCAGAAATGGACACAGCATTGAAATGAAGATGTCTGAGAAATGGGAGAAGTCTGTACATGAGGTAGACCAAGCCTCAGAACTGAGGATCTGAGACATGGTGGGGAAGGGCTTGTTGAGATTGAAGGAAGAAGGCTACCAAAGAGGGAGGTGGGGAAGCTGAAGTTAGCCTTGCATTTCACATTATTGTTAATTATTATTATTACTTATTGGATATTTTAGTCTTTACATTTAAAATGTTATCCATTTATCCCCTCTCCCATACCTACTTCCCCCCTCCTTTACTTCTAAGAGGGTACTCCCACTCCCACCCACCCACTCCCACCTCATCACCCTGCATTCCACTACACTAGGGCATCAGGCCTTCACAGGACCAAGGGCTTCGCCTCCCATTGATGCCAGACAAGGACATCCTCTGCTACATATGCGGCTGGAGCCATGGGTCCCTCCATGAGTATTCTTTGGTTGGTTGTTTAGTCCTTGGGAGTTCTGGGGTGTCTGGTTGACTGATATTGTTGTTCTTCCTATGGGGTTCCAATCCCCTTCAGTTCCTTCAGTCCTTTCTCTAACTCCTCCATTGTGGTCTCTGTGCACAGTCCGATGGGTAGCTGCAAGCATCCTCATCTGTATCAGTAAGGCTCTGGCACAGCCTCTCAGAAGACATCCATATCTGGCTCTAGTCAGCAAGCACTTCTTGGCATCAGCAATAGTGAGTGGGTTTGGTGGCAGCATATGGGGTGGATCCCCAGGTAGAGCAGTCTCTGGATGACCTTTTCTTCTGTCCCTGCTCCACTCGTTGTCCCTGTATTTTCTCATGTAAGTATTTTGTTCTCCCTTCTAAGAAGGACTGAAGCATCCACACTTTGATCTTTCTTCTTGAGTTTCATGTGGTCTGTGATTTGTTTCTTTAGTAATCTGAGCTTTTGGGCTAATATCCACGTATCAGTTTGTGCATACCATGTGTGTTCTTTTATGACTGGGTTACCTCACTCAGGATGACATTTTTAGTTCTATCCATTTGCTTACTACTACTACTACTACTACTATTATTATTTTCTTTCTGCTGCCCAAGAACAAGGGAACAAGTACACTGGGAAGAATGAATGTTTCAAGGAGAACTACACTGCTAGTTTTCATTATTATATTTATTTGCCTTTGTGGCAGCCAAAGTTGGTTTTCCTGTGAATGGAAGTTAAGTGCAGCAGCCGTAGGGCTAGGGTGGCCCAACAGTGAGTCTGGTCATTAATCACTGTCAAACCATTTACTGTACCATTGCTAAGAGAGTGGCTCCTTTTGGTGACAGAATATCCAGGCATACTGTATTGTTTCATCGTTTCTCTCACAATTTTTGCTAGTTGAAGCTTAGCGCAAAGTTTATGATGAATGACCCCAGGCTTACTTGTATGAATTTGAATTGAAATAAACTAAAGACATAATTACATATTTTGTAAAATTTTACTGAGCCAGGAAAAGGCAATGGCCTTAGAGATAAGAAGTTCGGTTTGTTTTGTTGAATGGGAACTGAGCTTCATTTCATCAGGGGATTTTCAAGTCTCAAATGGAAAACCATTTAATGATTTAATGTATAGCCATCCAGGTAGGTGCTTGGGCATTTGAATGGGATATGTGCATATGGATAATTTATTTTAAGACTATGAATGCAGGGAAGACAGGTAGGCTCTTTTATTTCAGCCTAGCATGAGGATGCATTTCCCATAGAATGATGATTTTGCTGGGTCAGAGAGGCAGCTCAGTGGGTAAAGGCATTTGCCACCATGTCTGAGAACCTGAGCTTGATGCCCAGAGCCCACTGACTGTTCAGCAAGGTGTCCTCTGATCTCCACACATGTACTGTGGCATCAGTGTGCCCCGATATATGCACATGCGTGCACATGCACGCACAGTAAATAAAGGTAACAATTACATGATAATTTTACTGTTGTTGGACAGGGATAATAACTTTGCCCAGTCATCAGTGGGGAGACCATTGTGGTTCCCCATAGAGGGCCACAGATCTACAGTGGTCTCTCCCTGAACATGACGAGTGGTATTTATGAGGTAACAGGATCCTAGTAGTGATTGAGTTTGCTTTTGCCTTTTACTTTTGGGTCCATTGATAAATTCATAGTTTGTGTCCATATGACAGGTGCAATAGTTCAATGCGGGGTCAGGTGGCATTTCATGATTATTTTCCCATATGTGAATATGAGAAGCTCATTTATGTTTTATAGTGAAAGTTCATTGCTTATGTCTGTTATTGAGTATATTAGTCAGGGTTCTCTAGAGGAATAGACCTTATAGAATGAAGACACACACACACACACACACACACACACACACACACACACACCACACACACACACTCACACACACATGCACAATTATTAAAATGGCTTATAGGTTTTGGTCCAGTTAGTACAATGGCTGTCTACCAACAAAAGGTTCAAGAAACCAGTAGTTGTTCAGTCCACAAGGCAGGATGTCTCTTCTGGTCTTCTGGGTGCTGATGCTAGTGAGGAAATAGACTTGACAGGAAGAGTGAGAGCAAAGCAGGCAAAGAGCAAAAGCTTCTTTCTTTCACGTCCTTTATATAAGCTGCCACCAGAAGGTATGGCCCAGATTAAAGGTGGCTCTTCCCTTCTCAAAAGGTCTGGATTCAAATGGATCCAGCCCATATACATATAGCCACCAAACCTAGACAATATTGATGAAGCCAAGAAATACATGCTGACAGGAACCTGATATAGCTGTCTCCTGAGAGGTTCAGTCAGAGCGTGACGAATACAGAGGCGAATGCTATCAGCCAATCATTGAACTGAGAATGGAGTACCGAGTGGAGGAGTTAGTGAAAGGACTGAAGGAGCTGAGGAGGTTTGCAACTCCACAGAAAGAACAACAATATCAACTAACCAGACCCCCCCCAGAGCTCCCAGGGACTAAACCACCAACCAAAGAGAGCACAGGGATGGACCTATAGCTCCATCAGCATATGTGGCAGAGGATGGCCTTGTTGGGCACCAATGGGAGGAGAAGCCCTTGGTCCTACCAAGGCTGGACCCTCTTCTCAGTGTAGTGGAATGTCAGGGCAGAGAGGCAGGAAGTGGAGTAGTTGGGGAGGGGGAACACCCTTGTAGAAGAAAGGGGATGGGGAATGGGATAGGGGGCTTATGGATGGGAAACCGGGAAAGGGAACAACATTTGAAATGTAAATAGAACACATCCAATAAAAAATAAATTAAAAAAGAAAAAAGTGAGTCTTCAAATAATTTAATTAAGAAAACGTCCTTCACATGTATTCCTAACTTCTTAGGTTTTAGTTAATTCCAGATGTAGTCAAGGTGACAACTAAGAGTAGACATCTCTCTGAGCTTTGCCCCTTTGCCTCGTCTGTGAATGTTGACACAGGCTCATCAGTTGGTCAGGGGACACACAATACAAGACAGGTCAGGTTTTCTAAGATCGTCGAACAATCCTAACCTCTGTATCATTGCCTTCTTCCTACAGGTTAAGGATGATTTCAGACCGGTAAGGAAGACATTGGCAAGCTACTGTTGGGCTGAATACAATTTAACACTTGTTTTTATAAATGAAATTTAATGGAATCCAATCACTATCTCTCTGTTGCCTAAAGCTGCGTTTACCCTACTACATTAGAGGGTGACTGGCCCTGTAGCTGTGCAGTAACAACGAAAACCAGAGTGGCTCTGGGGGTGACAATTCCTAGAGCAGATGAGATATACTTTCACCAAGTTTATCCAACTGGCATTAAGTAGTCAGACTGTACTGGTTAAAAAAAATCACGTATTTGAAAGGATTATTTTCTATTTGTTACTCAATCATTCTGAGATGACAGAGGAGCTTCTCCATGGCAACTCTTCCCTCTTCCTCTCTGGTTTCACAGAACTGATGATGTCTAAGCAGAATGAAATAGTCTCTAAGTCTGTCTCTAAAGAAGCATTACTGTCTATGTCAATCCTACCGATCCATGAGCATGGGAGATCTTTCCATCTTCTGATGTCTTCGTCAGTTTCCTTCTTCAGAGACTTGAAGTTCTTGCTTTGTTTTGTTTTCTTTTTTTTTTTTTTTTCAGAGCTGGGGACCGAACCCAGGGCCTTGCGCTTGCTAGGCAAGCGCTCTACCACTGAGCTAAATCCCCAACCCGAAGTTCTTGCTATATAGGTCTTTTACTTGCTTGGTTAGAGTTATGCCAAGGTATTTTTATAGAATTTGTAGCTACTTTGAAGGGTGTTGTGTCTCCTTAACTTCTCTCTCAGCCTATTTATCATTTATATAAAGGAGGGCAACTGATTTCTTTGAGTTGATTTTGTATCCAGCCACTTTGTTGAAGTTTTTTATCAGCTGTAGGAGTTCTCTGGCACAATTTTTGGGGTTGCTCACTGTACACATCATCATCCAAGGACAATGATACCTGTAGTGGGAAACAATAGGGGGGAAAACAGAAGTCCATCTCATGCTAGCTCTGACACTTGGCAGACTCTCTGACCCAGGCTTCTCAAAACATCTCCACCTGACTCACTAAGCTCCCAATTTCCATCTCACACTACCTCTGGCTACTCTCTGGGTCCTGTAGTCTCTCCACCTCCATGGTTAGCCCCATCATGGGCAGTCTCTCTCAAGGCTCTCTGCTGTGGACTCTGCTCACATCCCCAGCATCTGCCCCCTGTGGTTATAGTCACAACTCCCAGTATCCCAGTAAAATCAAAACTCTAGAAGCTTGTAATTTAGCAATCAGATTTATATCAGTAAATTCTCACTCCACAAAATGTCCACACAATAAACCCAGAGCCAATAATATTGATATAAACTGCCCACCTAGATAAGACAAATTGTTCTGTAATAATTCATCCCTTATAAGATATTCATAGCTACCTGTGGCTATTTAAGGCCACACAGGCAAGGGCCATCCTTCTCCTCCTCCATCTACTCTTCTCTCTTCCTCCTCTCTCTATTCTTTCCAAAACTCTGTGCCCACCTTACTTTTTCACTGCCCAATCACAGGCCTTGCCTTATCTTGTGCCTGCCCTCACCTGCATACAGACATCAATACAGATACCTTGACTTTTTCCTTTCCAATTTGTAGTCCCTGCATTTCCTTTAGTGTCTTATTGTTCTGCAGGGCAGTGGGCTGAGAGAGGAAGCCTGGCAAGATTGAGCTAAGGCTAGAAGCCCCAGAGACACTGAGGGGACGGTAGAAGCTTTGCCTCTTCCCAGCACCAGGCCCTTGTCATGTAACTGCAGCTACCCCTCACCACCACCCCTGGGATTTGTGGCCATCAGTCTGATAGTGGCAATGCCCCAAGCCCTTCCACATGCAGATGAGGCATCCCTATCCTCTCAGACCAAGCCAATAGGAAACACCTATTTTCAGACCCCAATCCTTCCTAAAACTGTACATGAGATCCTGTCTAGAAGGAATAAAGGTGTGTGAGAATTACTCTGTCCTCAGAGAGTGCTTGTCATATGAGCTATGACAGCACCGGGGAAAGAACTGCTCTCCTAATACTTTGCCACCTGCAGTCCCCTCGCTGGCTAGCCAGCCTTCCACTGGCTCAGCCCAGCTTGGCTCAGCTCGGCTCAGCTCTGCTCAGATCAACAGCACAGTCAGTGTGACTTCTTGGAGAAACAGCAAGTGTTTCCCTGCTTGTGCCCTTTACCCTTTGCTTGAACCTTTCCAACATGGCCTGGCCAGAGATCTCTGTGGATAGCCTCCAGTGTACAGACCCACATTGCTCTAGCTAGATCTTCAAGTATTATATTGAAGAGATAAGGAGAGTGTGGACAAACTTGTCTTGTCCCTGATTTTAGTGTATTTGCTTTAAGTTTCTCTCCATTTAATTTGATGTTGGCTACTGCCTTGCTGTATATTGTCTTTATTGTGTTTAGGTATGGGCCTTGTATCACTATCTCTCTTTTAACACGAAGGGTGTAGGATCTTGTTGAAGGCTTTTTCAGCATCTAGTTAAATGATCATGTGGTTTTGGCTCCACTCAGCAACCAATGGAAAGAGATGCAGAGACTCACAGCCAAGCATTAGGGAGCTTGGGGAGTCCTGTGGAAGAGTTGGGGTATGGACTGAGGGACTAGAGCTCTGACTTTGCTGAGAAGAGCAGGTTGTTTCACACATGCCTTATTTCTTCCTTTCCCTGTTCTGTGTTTGCCTTGTAGATGATGTTGGATAGCAAATAACTGAAATGTGTATTTTTATGTAGAATGGTACATTATGGACTCATAGTTTTACCCATGCAAGAATACACTTTTTCTTTTATATCAGAAGAGAAGAACAGTGAAGAATGGTCAAGAAGAATTTAAAAACCTCCATCAAACCTGAAGAGCGCATTGTTTTAAGGGTGTTGGGTTAGATGCTGGATATGCAAAACAAGAGTCTGTGTTTCCACAGTGGCTGCACTGTAGCTAGTAAAATAAGAGGCAGTAGGAAATAGAGATCTCAGAAGGGCTCAGAAAATGAGAGAGGCACCAGTGTGATGTTTGATCCAGCCAGGCCTCCATATGCTAGACTTCTTCCCACAGATCAGACGCTCTGTCGTTCTTGCTTTCTCATCTTGAAACTTTTTAATCTCATTCTTTTTCATCTGGTCAAATTCTCCTCTTTCATACCTCATCCCCCAATGGAAGCCTTCTCCAATTTCTGTTCACAACACTAGTATCTTCTCAGTACTTCATTCCACAAAGCGAGTTTCAAACATTTACAAGTTTCTGATGACCAGGTATGTATAATGGTTTTTCTCATTATTTTCAGAGATACCCTTGTTTGAGCATAGAGTAAGGTTAAAATTGGTGCTGATAGATCAAAAGTACAGAGTATTAAACATTTACCAGGGCTACTTGTGTTAAAACTCAGCCCAGAAAGAGGTGTGGTAAAAAATAAAAAAGGGAGGAATGACTTCTACACGTACCCTGGTGGTCACGCTCTCTCACTAGTTCTGGCTCTGGCAGGCAATTGGAACTATCTCAGTGGCTCTACGCTGCCCCTAAGTACTTTCTGACTCAGGTGGTCCTAGAGCTGTTCCAACGAGGCACCCTGTCAGGCTGCCCCGCCCTCACTCACAGCTCTCTTGGCTGGTTGCCACCATGCCAGGCATACACATCCCAGTTCTGTGGTGGGCCCGTGCATCCCGACACCATACACTCTCTTGAACGCAAAGAAATCTCCACATGAAGAACACACCACACAATATCCTCTGATCCAATTGATAAGATATAATTTGCCCATCTAGACAACACAAAATCCTGTACACACCCATCCCTTAAGAACAGTCAGAACAACCTGTCATATGTGCAGAGAGGAATCTTAACATCTGCCACCACGTTTTCTCAACTGCTTTCTCCTTGCTCTGGCCCCTCTCCTTTCTAAAACTTTTCTCCCAACCATCCTTCCTTCTCATCCAATGACAGGCTTTGTTCTATCCTGTACCTGCCTTCACCTGCATAATGACATCAACCTACAAGAAAGCTTATTTCTTTCCTAAATATGTGTCTGGCCAACCCCCTTCATTTGTACCTCTCCCCTTTGTACCAATTTGGGTTTCAGATAGAAGATATTCAGAGAGCTTAACCTAGTGGTGGGATTCAGGCTCCCAGGAATGGTGGGATCTCACATGCATGGTCTATGCTTTTTAGGTCAACGTCCTTGAGGCCTGTTGATTGGTTTGGTTGTGTGTTAGAGTTTCTTCCTACGTAGAAGCCAGCATCTGCACTTTTTCCACCACTGGCATTTCACTGTTCCGTTCATGCCTCACCTTTATTCAACTGCACAAACTTCAAAGGTAGGTAAGTCTCTGTGTGCTTTAGTTTCTCCATTCCCTTGTTCACACTTTCCACTCGCATCTACTTTCTGTCTATAAAGTTGATGCACTAAAAACAAAACAAAAGAAAACCCGAAGCAACAACCACCACCAAACAAATGACAACAACAAAAACCCTAAGGGCTTAGGCTTATACACTCGGAATAAGGAAAGAGAACTAAGGGCCAAGATAATTATCATCACAGGCTTCATATGAATCCCAGTCTTTGCTGCAGAAGAGTTTGGAATCTTGTAGGAGATGTTCTTAGAATTTATAATAAAAGCAAATGAACCCCTTCAAGACCTGTAATTTACACCACGATGCACATCCACTTGTAATGGATGCCCTGATGTGCGCCCCAGCACCGCCCCCTCTCCGTTGGGCCTGGGACATTCATGCCATCAGGCGCTCAGATTGTTGGTGGCGGCCAGTCCCAGCTCACTCATTCTTTAGGACGTTCGCATAGGTGAAGACAGCTGCCTAATTCAAATTCCTCTTCCTGTGGCAATCAGCAGGAAACGTATAAATTTTTAAACAAGTCTTTGAGAATCTCATACAACCTATTCTGAGCACATTCACATCTTCCAGTCTTATCCACTCTTGGCCTTCTCGTCCCGACCCTTCCAACTCTGAAATTACTTCTTCTCTTTTGAAATTATTTATAATGAATCAATCACATTAGATATACTAAAAAATTCAAAATCTTCTGTCTTTTGAGATTATAATATAATCACATCATTTCTCCCTTCGATTTCTTCCCTCCAGATGTTCCCATATACTTTTTCTTGCTGTTTTTCAAATTCATGGCCTCTTTTTGGTCAACCCTAAAAACACACATGCAAGTAGCATTTTCCAGACTGAGAAGGTTGATTTAGGAGAAAACACACACACACACACACACACACACACACACACACACACACACGCACACACGCACGCAGGAACAATCAATGAAAAATGAGGTAACAAATTTTTTCTTCCTTTCGTATTAAATCCAGTTTGCACAACTACTTTTGGTCTAGGAACTGCTCTGGTGGGGGAATAGCCCACTAGGAGTCACACCATTAAAGAAAAGTGACTCTCACTTTGTAGCTATCAAATGCCCATCGACCCTCAGCTAGTGGCCGTATTATGTAGGTATCTTCCTCCTCTATGCTGGAGTTTCGTCTGGCTGGAGCTTGCACAGGTCTGTGCACACTGTCACAGTGTCTGGGAGCTCAGAAGTGCATGTGCACTTGGAGTTGTCCAACACTTCCGGCCTTTACAATTTTCATCCCCCTGTTCCCTCAGGATCCGTGAGGCTTTTGAAGAGAGGTGTGATATGAATGCCTGGTTTAGGGATGAACACTCAGGAGCCTTTTGTTTCCTGCACATTGGCCAGCTTGGTGGGTGGGGCTCATCTTTATAGTGATTGACATCTGATGTTTTAGTTCAGCTCTTCCACACTCTTGTTTCCTTCCCCTTAACAGATGTTGACATTTGCAATCTATTCCCTGCACACCAACATCCAACTCAGAATCTATTTCCTTTGGGGAATAACCCAACCTTTGACGTATTATATCCCAACGGCATGCCAGCCTTTCCAAACACTGGGTGGTCACTAGTAAATCCTCTATTCCTTTAGTTAGGGTTTTCTGTTTGGCATTCCACTTGACAGTCATCAGTCTACCATTGCTACAAAATATAGTTGTTGATAACACTGTGCACGTGTACCTGTGAAAGACGCTCACCAGGACGCCTCTGTACCTTGCTGGGAACTAAATGTTCAAGAATGCACTTAGTTTACTGTCACTGAATAAGTTAAAGCAGAGAGAGAGAGAGAGAGAGAGAGAGAGAGAGAGAGAGAGAGAGAGAGAGAGAGAGAGAGAGGGAGAGGGGGGAGAGAGAGAGAGGAGAGAAAGAGAGAGGGAGAGAGAGAGGGGAGAGAGAGAAGAGAGAGAGAGAGAGAGAGAGAGAGGAGAGAGAGAGAGAAAGAGAGAAGCATGTACTGTACATATAAATCTTATGTGCTCGCTAGCTAGGATTTTTGTTTTTTTATTTTATCTCTCACACAACTTTATTTCAAAGTGTAATTAGGCTCAGTTTATGGATAACAGGAGGTTAGAAGCTTTTAGTCATAATACCAAAGAAATTGAAGATTTAAAAATTCAACCAGTTTACTTGACCCTAAGTTCCGTGATTGTTTTTCTTCACATGTGTTATTGCACAGAAGAGATTGTGTGTGTATGCATGCATGTATGTGTGTATGCCCAATAAGAATCTCAGGTCTTGCCAGATGAGGGTTACTATGTAGCGATGGTCATGTGGCCATGTGGATTCCTGCTTAAGAGCAAAGACGATCGGTTGTGTGAGTTTTCCGTCTGCACAGAGTAACATCATTATTGACATCATAGGATTATCGGGGAAAATCCATGAACTCGGACAAGGCCTGACACACTGCTAGCATTTAATAAATGCAAGTCTGCATTGAAAGCGATTAACAAATAATAAAGATCAGATTTTAGAAGTGCTTCAACACACACTTAAATCAGCTGACACTAAATAAATCATGTAGGCCTCAGATTCAGATCATGTGATAGACGACCTTCTGGGTCCAGCTCAACACCTGCATCTTTGAAAAAGAAAAAAAAAAACCTTCCCAAATCAAGGTATCAAGGTATGTCGAGTTAGTGGGAAAGGACAACATAACTGAGAAGTGCTTTGTTTTTCTAAGACTCTGACTCCAAAGGCCCGGTCATTGTTGCTTAGATAAAATGTGGCAGTTCTTATTCTTAGTGGGGTGATATTACGTCCATCGGGGCAGAGTTGGCTCTTTGATGGGTGGTGATAATGTATAAGATATACACGCACAGAGACACAGAGTCTTGAGAGGTCTCAGAGCCTGGAGGACGGCACTGGGGAAAAAGTCTAAATGGCTAGTGAAAGGGGTGGTGATGTAGAACAGGCTGAGAGGGAATAGCACGCAAGTGGGGTGTGATTTAACCTTAAAGGTGTAGATGCCTTTGTGCTTCCTAAGTCTGGAGGTACAAGTAGGACAAATGGTATTTGACTGGTAGTCCGGGGGGTCTAAGAAAATAACGTGGTTTGTTTGTTTGAGGACAGCAGTGGGCTACAGAAGAGGGCTGGTATTTGGGAGCTGTTTGTTTTCCTTTGTTGTGTTTACTGAAGACTGATATTTTTCTTGTTTTGGCTGTGGTCTCTGTGACCCAGAAAATACCACTAGACACTGGAGGTAACCAGGTTTCTGACAGCACAGTAAGGGGCATGTCTTGTGGGGCCCCATGTGAGTCTTTTCAGGAGTGGTAGAGAGATTGGGCATAAATGATCCAGTGAATGCCCTTTAATCAAGGCTTGGTTGCTATATAGCTGGGATTTTGTATTTCCACCAAAGCCTTTCACACTAATGTTTGGGAGGAAACTCTGTGGGCATTGCTCCTATAGGCTTATTGTATCAACTGCAAGGATACTCGTCTGTCTCCCTGTGTGCTGGGCAGAGGGAGCTGTGAAGACAGTGCGTTTGCCTGTCGGGGATCACAGTGAGACAAATGGTGGCCCGCCAGATGAGCTGGTCCCTGGAGACCTTTTCCCAGACACCAAGCTTCATGTTAGCGCGTGAGCCCGAAACTTCCCAGTGCAAAGATTTATTCTAGGAAGAACGGCTCCATCCTTTTCTCTCTTGCCTGGGTAGATCCTATACATTAAAGGCACGCTTTCTAACTGAAGTATTGTTTCCTTTTTAAAAGCAGACAACCTAAAGTTGTTTCCACAAACCGCTTAAGTAAAAATAACGATGCATCTCTTTTGTGCTGTACTTAATGTTATTTGTGTAAGTGTTAAAAAGTAATAATGGAAAAAGTTGTCGAGAAATTAATTAGTAAAAAAGTCTATGTGCATTATAAAATTATAATTAACTTCACATTTCCTTTTACAAATTCGATTACTAGTTAGAAAAATATCATCATATATTTTAATGTATTATTGTCTATTGACACACACACACACACACACACACACACACACACACACACAAGACTGTAGAAGGACTGATAGGAAAATACACTTATTCTTTTCTGGGAAGAGTATGGCTCATTTTAATTTCATCCAAGTGCCCCCCTTTTTTTCTCACTTAGCTTTAGTGAATTCTGCTGTAAATATGAATTATCTTGTTAGTCATAATTAACTAGTAAAATATATTGAAGGAAAAGGCTGTTCCTGGCCAATTTTTTTCTTCCTTCTGTTTCCCCATCTTAGTTATTTCAAGGCTGCTAGTAACATGTAATGATATTTTTGTTCTGCTTAACCTTTAAAAGTAAAACCCTCTCTGATCTTATTTTCTAGGGCGCTTAATTATAGATATCATGGTATATATCTTCTAAATTACGTCACACAAGCGTACAAGCAGCAAACCATTGAACTGAGAACGGGGTCCCCGTTGGAGGAATTAGAGAAAGGATTGAAGGAGCTGAAGGGGCTTGCAACCCAATAAGAACAACAACACCAGAGCTCTCAGGGACTAAACCACTACCCAAAGACTACTCATGGACTGACCCATGGCTCCAGCTGCATATGTAACAGCCTTGTTCTTGGAAGTTCTTGGTCCTTCCAAGGCTGGATCTGTCAGTGTAGGGGAATGTCAGGGTGGGAAGGCGGGAAGCGGTGGTTGGGGAGAGGAACACCCTTATTGAAGAAGGAGAGAGGGAAGGGATAGGGGGCTTATGTCTGGGAAACCAAGAAAGGGAATAGCGTTTGAAATGTAAATAAAAAATATCCAATAAAAAATACTCTTTCTAGCAGCATACCACTGAACTGAGAATAGAATCCCCGTTGAAGGAATCAGAGAAAGAACTGGAAGAGCTTGAAGGGGCTCGAGACCCCATATGTACAACAATGCCAAGCAACCAGATCTTCCAGGGACTAAGCCACTACCTAAAGACTATACATGGACTGACCCTGGACTCTGACCTCATAGGTAGCAATGAATATCCTAGTAAGAGCACCAGTGGAAGGGGAAGCCCTGGGTCCTGCTAAGACTGAACCCCCAGTGAACTAGACTGGTGGGGGGAGAGCGGCAATGGGGGGAGGGTTGGGAGGGGAACACCCATAACGAAGGGGAGGGGGGAGGGGGATGTTTGCCCGGATACCAGGAAAGGGAATAACACTCGAAATGTATATAAGAAATACTCAAGTTAATAAAAAAAAAATTCCGGAAATAAAAGAATATAAAAATAAAAAAAATAGTCTTTCTTTTTTGCTTGAAAGAGAAATAATTTCCAGTCCTCTGCTGGAGAACCACTATATTTCTTTTAAATGCAAGTGGTTTAAGTGTCCTCAAATGAGGGAAGTAAAAAATGCTGCATCTCTGCATTGGGGCGCCAAGTCACCATTAAAATGATTTACACAAATATTTAAAAGCATAGGAAAGTAGCCGAGGAGGTGGTTCGGTGGGCGAGGCGATCGCAGTGTTAGTGTGAAGAGACCAGTTTGGACCCCTAGACCCCCAGGTAAAGCTGGGTGAGGTAATGTGCATCTGTGACCCAGTCCTGGGGCTGGAGATTGATCCCAGGGTTTGCTGGCCAGGGAGTCAGCTAGAATCTACATTCAGCTCAGTGAGACGCTCTCCCTGGTTTGTTTTGTTTTTAGAGTAACAAAGGAAGACACCAGCATACCCATGTGCATACGCACACTGACAGATGAAAATCTCTTGACTTGACGAAAACTCTGCATGGAAAAAACTTTTCAATGGTATTTGTAAAGATGTTTATGGATGCTGGCCAGAGAAGCTGGTAGCCCAACTGCAGATCTTCACCTCTCCCTCCTCTCCTCCATATCCAATCCTGTGGGCTTAACCCCTGCTCTGCAGTAGACTACCTGTTTCAGTTTCTCACTCTCCGTCCCCATTCACAGGAGACTAAGCAGATCCTGGTAGACATCAACATGGCCTCAGGTGGTAGCCCAGCCCACACACAAGCATGTCCTCTAGTGGCAGCATGGCCCTCAGGCATCAACATGGTTTCAGGCAGCATCACAGACCATGAACATTCACATGGCCCTTGGCCACATCAGGACCAAGGATGGTCCATAATGGATTATGGACATCAATACGGCCTCAGGTGATAGCACAGGCTACATGCATCAACATGGCCTTCAGGGCTAACATGGACCCCAGGTGGCCTTTAATGGGAACATAGACCACAAACATGCCCACGGCCTCCTATTTCAGCATGGACCGCAGATATTGACATGGATTCAGGTAGTAGCATGGGTATTCCTATGGCCTTTGGTGATAACTTGGATCATGGACATCAGTAAGGCTGCAGCATGAACCATGGATACGATCATGGTACTTGGAGGCAATATGGGTCTTAGATATCAAAACAGCCTGTGGCTGCAGTAGGGCCATGGATATGAACATGATCCTCTGTGGCAGGGCAGCCACAATGTCTTAGTAAGGGTTTTATTGCTGTGAAGAGAGACCATGACCAAGGCAACTCTAATAAAGAACATTTAATTGGGGCTGGCTTACAGCTTCAGAGATTCAGTCCATTATCATTATGGCGAGAAACATGGTGGCAGGCAGGCAAGTGTGGTGCTAGAGAAATAGCTGAGAGTTCCACATTTTAATCTGCGGACAGCAGAAGAAACTGTGTGCCACATTGGATGAAGCTTGAGCATAGACCTCAGAGTCCACCCCCATAGTGACACACTTCTTCCAACAATGCCACACCTCCAGGTAGTGCCACTCCCTATGGAGGCCATTCCTTTTCAAACCATCATGGTCAACAATGGCTTCAGGTGGCAGCTCAGACCATAGACATCTGCTTGGCCTTTAGTGGTAACATTAGCCATGAGTATCAGCTTAGTGTTTTTATGTGGTTCCTGAGTGTCCAAATGTGGGCCTCTGATTCTTCTGCCTAAGGTTATTTCCTTCTGTTGGGTTGCCTGGCCTTGATGTGATGGTTTTATTTTATCTTAATACATTTTATTTGTTATGTTTGATTGTAATTTTCCAGAGGCCTGTTCTTTTCTAATAAATGGCAGAAAAGGAGCGGATCTGGAAGGGAGGGGATTTGGAGAGGGACTGGGAGTAATCGAGGGAGGGAAACTGTAATCAAGACAGATTGTATGAGAAAAGAATTTGTTTTCAATACATGGAAATAAAAATTAAAACAAAGCCTAATTTATATAATTACACAATTATGAAAGTTTTCAAATTGCAGACATCTTAGGCCTCTTCCTGGGGAAAATAAAGAAATATCTATCCATTCCAGACCAAGAGAACACCAACGGACCAATGAAAGGATTCTGACCAGTTCAGCTGAGTTCAGCTTATTGGGATCTCTCACAGGAAACTGGGTTACTCAAAGGCAATTACACCAGCAGGAAGGTTCTTTAACACTTAAAGCATCTATATCCCTGAGGAATCTCACCCACAGTATTAACAACTCACGAAAGGTTAAATACCAAAGAATATCGTGTGTGTGTGCAAAAAAACTGAACAGAGCAATGGCCATTCATTGTTCATCTCTGTATAACCTTGAGCAGGGGATGGCCCTTGGGAGGAGCTCCTAAAGGCTCCTGAGCCCTGCCAGCCCTGTCAGCCTTCTACCTCATTCTTCAAGGAAATGGCAGTAATCCAGACCACATGGGGTTTCATGTAGGTGATCGCAGCTGCTCTGGTTCAAAATAGCAATGGATGTGTTCAGCCTAGCTATGCAGCAGCGTAGGTGTCCCAAACGACATGTCTATTACAGGTCTTGATGTATTCTTAGGTAGTAGTAGGGGAATCTGTTATATCTGTCTGTAGGACTAAGCCAGGCAACATT
Source organism: Rattus norvegicus (assembly GCF_021556685.1). Classification (NCBI taxonomy): domain Eukaryota; kingdom Metazoa; phylum Chordata; class Mammalia; order Rodentia; family Muridae; genus Rattus; species Rattus norvegicus. Next base: position 265,315,910 of record NC_141534.1, on the reverse strand, counting down.
TACAGATGGAAATTAGCAATGATGTTGAATACTTCACACACTTTCTCTTTATATTAAAAATGACTACATGGGGCTGACGCCCACAGCTCCCTGTTCCCAAACCCCGTGGGAGAGAGAGCTGATCGCCTAGAAGTGTGGGCAATCCTGAGACTGCAGGGAAGGAGAGACTGCAACTTATGCCCACCTTTGCCCACATCCTTGGCCCAAGAAGAAACTGTATAGTGCCTCTGGGCACAGGAAGATTGGAGCAGTTAAACTGCAGGAAACCTGAGGTCCAGACTGCGCCTGAATCTGAGCAAACCCAGTCAAATAGCTCCCTGCACCCAAATCATGTGGGAGGGAGAGCCAGACCTTCAGAGGGGCAGACACACCTGGGAAACCAGAGGAGACTACTCTCTGCCCACATTTCTGATTCTAGAGGAAAACACCTAGTGCCATCTGGGCCCCCTGAGCACAGGGACCTAGGAGAAGTAGGGGCAGGCCATTCTGGTTCCCATCCACAGGGACAGCTGAAAGCCAATGGACAGGAACGACTACATGCCTGAGAGTAGAACACTCTGTTCCCATAACTGGCTGAAAGAAAACAGGAAAACAGGTCTACAGCACTCCTGACACACAGGCCTATAGGAAGGTCAGCCACTGTCAGAAATAGCAAAACAAGGTAACACCGGAGACAACCTGATGGCGAGAGACAAACGCAGGAACCCAGGCACCCAAGCAATAGAAACCAAGACTACATGGCATCATCAGAGCCCAATTCTCCCAACAAAGCAAACACTGAATATCTAATCACACTAGAAAAGCAAGATCTAGATTTAAAATCACATTTGATCATGATGATTTAAGAAAGACATAAAGAACTCCCTTAGAGAAATGCAGGAAAGCACAAGTAAACAAGTAGAAGCCCTTGGAGAGGAAACACAAAGATCCCTGAAAGAATTCCAGGAAAACACAATCAAACAGGTGAAGGAATTGAAAATGGGACATATAAACAATAAAGAAAGCACAAAGGGAGACAACCCTGGATATAGAAAACCAAAGGAAGAGACAAGGAGTCATAGATACAAGCATCACTAACAGAATACAAGAGATAGAAGAGAGAATCTCAGGAGCAGAAGATTCCATAGATCATCAACACAATTGTCAAAGATAATGTAAAATGGAAAAAGTTACTGGCCCAAAACATACAGGAAATCCAGGACTCAATGAGAAGATCAAACTTAAGGATAATAGGTATAGAAGAGAGTGAAGACTCCCAACTCAAAGGACCAGTAAATATCTTCAACAAAATCATAGAAGAAAACTTCCCTAACCTAAACAAAGAGATGCCCATAAACATACAAGAAGCCTACAGAACTCCAAATAGATTGGACCAGAAAAGAAACTTCTCCCATCACATAATAGTCAAAACACCAAATGCATGAAACAAAGAAAGAATATTAAAAGCAGTAAGGGAAAAAGGTCAAATAACATATAAAGGTAGACCTATCAGAATTACACCAGACTTCTCACCAGAGATTATGAAAGCCAGAAGATCCTGGACAGATGTCATACAGACCTTAAGAGAACACAAATGCCAGCCCAGGTTACTGTATCCAGCAAAATTCTCAATTAACATAGATGGAGAAACCAAGATATTCTATGACAAAACCAAATTTACACAATATCTTTCTACAAATCCAGCGCTACAAAGGATAATAAATGGTAAAGCCCAACATAAGGAAGCAAGCTACACCCTAGAAAAAGCAAGAAACTAATCTTTTTGTAACAAAACAAAGAGAAGAGAAGCACACAAACATAATCTCACCTCCAAATACAAAGATAACAGGAAGCAACAATCACTATTCCTTAATATCTCTCAACATCAATGGACTCATTTACCCAATAAAAAGACACAGATAAACAAACTGGATATGGAATGAGGACCCAGTGTTTTGCTGCCTCAGAGACAAAGACAGACACTAACTCAGAGTAAATGGCTGGAAAGCAACTTTCCAAGCAAATGGTCTGAAGAAGCAAGCTGGAGTAGCCATTCTAATATCAAACAAAATCGATTTTCAACCAAAAGTCACCAAAAAAGATAAAGAAGGACACTTTATATTCATCAAAGGAAAAATCCACCAAGATGAACTCTCACTCCTAAATATCTTGCTCCAAATACAAGGCAACTGCATACATAAAAAACCTTACTAAACTCAAAGCACATATTACACCTCATACAATAATAGTAGGAGATTTCAATACCCCACTCTCATCAATGGACAGATCACGGAAACAGAAATTAAACAAAGACATAGACAGATGAACAGAAGTTATGAACCAAATGGACTTAACAGATATTTATAAAACATTCGATCTTAAAACAAAAGGATATACCTTCTTCTCACCACCTCATGGTACATTCTCCAAAACTGACCATATAATTGGTTATATAACAGGCCTCAACAGATACAGAAAGCTACAAATAATCCCACGCATCCTATCAGACCACCAAGGGCTAAAGCTGGTCTTCAATAACAATAAGGAAAGAACGTCCACATATACATGGAAGTTGAACAATGCTCTACTCAACAATAGCCTGGTCAAGGAAGAAATAAAGAAAGAAATTAAAGACTTCTTAGAATTTAATGAAAATGAAGGTACAACATACCCAAATTTATGGGACACTATGAAAGGTGTGGTAACAGGAAAACCCATAGCTCTGAGTAGAAAGAAACAGGAGAGAGCATATATCAGCAGCTTGACAGCACACCTAAAAGCTCTAGAATAAAAAAAGCAAAAACACCCAGGAGGAGTAGAAGGCAGGAAATAATCAAACTCAGAGCTAAAATCAACCAAGTAGAAACAAAAAGGACTAAACAAAGAATCAACAGAACCAAAAGCTGGTTCTTTGAGAAAATCAACAAGATAGATAAACCCTTAGCCAGAGTAACCAGAGGACACAGAGAGAGTGTCCAAATTAGCAAAATCAGAAATGAAAAGGGAGACATAACAACAGAATCAGAGGAAATTCAAACAATCATCAGATCCTACTACAAAAGCCTATATTCAACAAAACTTGAAAATCTGGAGGAAATGGACAATTTCCTAGACAAATATCAAGTAATGAAGTTAAACAAGGAACAGATAAACCATTTAAACAACCCCATAACTCCTAAAGAAATAGAAGCAGTCATTAAAGGTCTCCCAACCAAAAAGAGCCCAGGTTCAGATGGGTTCAGTGCAGAATTCTATCAGACCTTCATAGAAGACCTCATACCAATACTATCCAAACTATTCCACAAAATTGAAACAGATGGAGCACTACCGAATTCCTTCTATGAAGCCACAATTACTCTTATACCTAAACCACACAAAGACCCAACAAAGAAAGAGAACTTCAAACCAATTTCCCTTATGAATATCGACACAAAAATACTCAATAAAATTCTTGCAAACTGAATCCAAGAACGCATAAAAACAGTCATCCATCATGATCAAGTAGGCTTCATCTCAGGTATGCAGGGATGGTTTGATACACGGAAAACCATAAACATAATCAACTATATAAACAAACTGACAGATAAAAGCCACAGGATCATTTCATTAGATGCTGAGAAAGCATGTGACAAAATTCATCGGCAGCTCTCTGCTCCCAGACCCCGTGAGAGAGAGAGACCTCACCGCCTGGTCAGGTGGGCACTCCCGAGGCTGCAGAGCAGAAGAGACCACCAACACTGCTCACCCCTGCCCACATCCCTGGCCCAAGAGGAAACTGTATAAGGCCTCTGGGCTCCCGTGGGGGAGGGCCCAGGAGCGGCAGGACCCCTGCCTGAGACACCGCCTGAACCTGAAGGAAACAGACCGGATAAACAGTTCTCTGCACCCAAATCCCGTGGGAGGGAGAGCTAAACCTTCAGAGAGGCAGACAAGCCTGGGAAACCAGGTGAGACTGCTCTCTGCACACACATCTCGGACGCCAGAGGAAAAAGCCAAAGACCATCTGGAACCCTGGTGCACTGAAGCTCCCGGAAACGGCGGCACAGGTCTTCCTGGTTGCTGCCGCTGCAGAGAGCCCCTGGGCAGCACCCCACGAGTGAACTTGAGCCTTGGGACCACAGGTAAGACCAAATTTTCTGCTGCAAGAAAGCTGCCTGGTGAGCTTGGGACACAGGCCCACAGGAACAGCTGAAGACCTGTAGAGAGGAAAAACTACACGCCCGAAAGCAGAACACTCTGTCCCCATAACTGACTGAAAGAGAGGAAAACAGGTCTACAGCACTCCTGACACACAGGCTTATAGGACAGTCTAGCCACTGTCAGAAATAGCAGAACAAAGTAACACTAGAGATAATCTGATGGCAAGAGGCAAGCGCAGGAACCCAAGCAACAGAAACCAAGGCTACATGGCACCATCGGAGCCCAATTCTCCCATCAAAACAAACATGGAATATCCAAACACACCAGAAAAGCAAGATCTAGTTTCAAAATCATTTTTGATCATGATGCTGGAGGACTTCAAGAAAGACGTGAAGCACTCCCTTAGAGAACAAGTAGAAGCCTACAGAGAGGAATCGCAAAAATGCCTGAAAGAATTCCAGGAAAACATAAATAAACAAGTAGAAGCCCATAGAGAGGAGACACAAAAATCCCTGAAAGAATTCCAGGAAAACATAAATAAACAAGTAGAAGCCCATAGAGAGGAGACACAAAAATCCCTGAAAGAATTCCAGGAAAACACAATCAAACAGTTGAAGAAATTAAAAATGGAAATAGAAGCAATCAAGAAAGAACACATGGAAACAACCCTGGATATAGAAAACCAAAAGAAGAGACAAGGAGCTGTAGATACAAGCTTCACCAACAGAATACAAGAGATGGAAGAGAGAATCTCAGGAGCAGAAGATTCCATAGAAATCATTGACTCAACTGTCAAAGATAATGTAAAGCGGAAAAAGCTACTGGTCCAAAACATACAGGAAATCCAGGACTCAATGAGAAGATCAAACCTAAGGATAATAGGTATAGAAGAGAGTGAAGACTCCCAGCTCAAAGGACCAGTAAATATCTTCAACAAAATCATAGAAGAAAACTTCCCTAACCTAAAAAAAGAGATACCCATAGGCATACAAGAAGCCTACAGAACTCCAAATAGATTGGAGCAGAAAAGAAACACCTCCCGTCACATAATTGTCAAAACACCAAACGCACAAAATAAAGAAAGAATATTAAAAGCAGTAAGGGAAAAAGGTCAAGTAACATATAAAGGCAGACCTATCAGAATCACACCAGACTTCTCGCCAGAAACTATGAAGGCCAGAAGATCCTGGACTGATGTCATACAGACCCTAAGAGAACACAAATGCCAGCCCAGGTTACTGTATCCTGCAAAACTCTCAATTAACATTGATGGAGAAACCAAGATATTCCATGACAAAACCAAATTTACACAATATCTTTCTACAAATCCAGCACTACAAAGGATAATAAATGGTAAAGCCCAACATAAGGAGGCAAGCTATACCCTAGAAGAAGCAAGAAACTAATCGTCTTGGCAACAAAACAAAGAGAATAAAGCACAGAAACATAACCTCACATCCAAATATGAATATAACGGGAAGCAATAATCACTATTCCTTAATATCTCTCAATATCAATGGCCTCAACTCCCCAATAAAAAGACATAGATTAACAAACTGGATACGCAACGAGGACCCTGTATTCTGCTGCCTACAGGAAACACACCTCAGAGACAAAGACAGACACTACCTCAGAGTGAAAGGCTGGAAAACAACTTTCCAAGCAAATGGTCAGAAGAAGCAAGCTGGAGTAGCCATTCTAATATCAAATAAAATCAATTTCCAACTAAAAGTCATCAAAAAAGATAAGGAAGGACACTTCATATTCATCAAAGGAAAAATCCACCAAGATGAACTCTCAATCCTAAATATCTATGCTCCAAATACAAGGGCACCTACATATGTAAAAGAAACCTTACTAAAGCTCAAAACACACATTGCACCTCACACAATAATAGTGTGAGATTTCAACACCCCACTCTCATCAATGGACAGATGGAAACAGAAATTAAACAGTGATGTCGACAGACTAAGAGAAGTCATGAGCCAAATGGACTTAACGGATATTTATAGAACATTCTATCCTAAAGCAAAAGATATAACTTCTTCTCAGCTCCTCATGGTACTTTCTCCAAAATTGACCATATAATTGGTCAAAAAACGGGCCTCAACAGGTACAGAAAGATAGAAATAATCCCATGCGTGCTATCGGACCACCACAGCCTAAAACTGGTCTTCAATAACAATAAGGGAAGAATGCCCACATATACGTGGAAATTGAACAATGCTCCACTCAATGATAACCTGGTCAAGGAAGAAATAAAGAAAGAAATTAAAAACTTTTTAGAATTTAATGAAAATGAAGGTACAACATACCCAAACTTATGGGACACAATGAAAGCTGTGCTAAGAGGAAAACTCATAGCGCTGAGTGCCTGCAGAAAGAAACAGGAAAGAGCATATGTCAGCAGCTTGACAGCACACCTAAAAGCTCTAGAACAAAAAGAAGCAAATACACCCAGGAGGAGTAGAAGGCAGGAAATAATCAAACTCAGAGCTGAAATCAACCAAGTAGAAACAAAAAGGACCATAGAAAGAATCAACAGAACCAAAAGTTGGTTCTTTGAGAAAATCAACAAGATAGATAAACCCTTAGCCAGACTAACGAGAGGACACAGAGAGTGCGTCCAAATTAACAAAATCAGAAATGAAAAGGGAGACATAACTACAGATTCAGAGGAAATTCAAAAAATCATCAGATCTTACTATAAAAACCTATATTCAACAAAACTTGAAAATCTGGAGGAAATGGACAATTTCCTAGACAGATACCAGGTATCGAAGTTAAATCAGGAACAGATAAACCAGTTAAACAACCCCATAACTCCTAAGGAAATAGAAGCAGTCATTAAAGGTCTCCCAACCAAAAAGAGCCCAGGTCCAGACAGGTTTAGTGCAGAATTCTATCAAACCTTCATAGAAGACCTCATACCAATATTGTCCAAACTATTCCACAAAATTGAAACAGATGGAGCACTACCGAATTCCTTCTACGAAGCCACAATTACTCTTATACCTAAACCACACAAAGACCCAACAAAGAAAGAGAACTTCAGACCAATTTCTCTTATGAATATCGACGCAAAAATACTCAATAAAATTCTGGCAAACCGAATTCAAGAGCACATCAAAACAATCATCCACCATGATCAAGTAGGCTTCATCCCAGGCATGCAGGGATGGTTTAATATACAGAAAACCATCAACGTGATCCATTATATAAACAAACTGAAAGAACAGAACCACATGATCATTTCATTAGATGCTGAGAAAGCATTTGACAAAATTCAACACCCCTTCATGATAAAAGTCCTGGAAAGAATAGGAATTCAAGGCCCATACCTAAACATAGTAAAAGCCATATACAGCAAACCAGTTGCTAACATTAAACTAAATGGAGAGAAACTTGAAGCAATCCCACTAAAATCAGGGACTAAACAAGGCTGCCCACTCTCTCCCTATTTATTCAATATAGTTCTTGAAGTTCTAGCCAGAGCAATCAGACAACAAAAGGAGATCAAGGGGATACAGATCGGAAAAGAAGAGGTCAAAATATCACTATTTGCAGATGACATGATAGCATATTTAAGTGATCCCAAAGGTTCCACCAGAGAACGACTAAAGCTGATAAACAACTTCAACAAAGTGGCTGGGTATAAAATTAACTCAAATAAATCAGTTGCCTTCCTCTATACAAAAGAGAAACAAGCCGAGAAAGAAATTAGGGAAACGACACCCTTCATAATAGACCCAAATAATATAAAGTACCTTGGTGTGACTTTAACCAAGCAAGTAAAAGATCTGTACAATAAGAACTTCAAGACACTGAAGAAAGAAACTGAAGAAGAGCACAGAAGATGGAAAGATCTCCCATGCTCATGGATTGGCAGGATTAATATAGTAAAAATGGCCATTTTACCAAAAGCAATCTACAGATTCAATGCAATCCCCATCAAAATACCAATCCAATCCTTCAAAGAGTTAGACAGAACAATTTGCAAATTCATCTGGAATAACAAAAAACACAGGATAGCTAAAGCTATCCTCAACAATAAAAGGACTTCAGGGGGAATCAGTATCCCTGAACTCAAGCAGTATTACAGAGCAATAGTGATAAAAACTGCATGGTATTGGTACAGAGACAGACAGATAGACCAATGGAATAGAATTGAAGACCCAGAAATGAACCCACACACCTATGGTCACTTGATTTTTGACAAAGGAGCCAAAACCATCCAATGGAAAAATGATAGCATTTTCAGCAAATGGTGCTGGTTCAACTGGAGGTCAACATGTAGAAGAATGCAGATCGATCCATGCTTATCACCCTGTACAAAGCTTAAGTCCAAGTGGATCAAGGACCTCCACATCAAACCAGACACACTCAAACTAATAGAAGAAAAACTAGGGAAGCATCTGGAACACATGGGCACTGGAAAAAATTTCCTGAACAAAACACCAATGGCTTATGCTCTAAGATCAAGAATCGACAAATGGGATCTCATAAAACTGCAAAGCTTCTGTAAGGCAAAGGACACTGTGGTTAGGACAAAACGGCAACCAACAGATTGGGAAAAGATCTTTACCAATCCTACAACTGATAGAAGGCTTATATCCAAAATATACAAAGAACTCAAGAAGTTAGACCACAGGGAGACAAATAACCCTATTAAAAAATGGGGTTCAGAGCTAAACAAAGAATTCACAGCTGAGGAATATTCAATGGCTCAGAAGCACCTAAAGAAATGTTCAACATCTTTAGTCATATGGGAAATGCAAATCAAAACAACCCTGAGATTCCACCTCACACCAGTCAGAATGACCAAGATCAAAAACTCCGGTGACAGCAGATGCTAGCGAGGATGTGGAGAAAGAGGAAGACTCCTTCATTGTTGGTGGGATTGCAGACTGGTACCACCATTCTGGAAATCAGTCTGGAGGTTCCTCAGAAAAGTCGATATTGTACTACCTGAGGACCCAACTATACCTCTCTTGGGCATATACCCAAAAGGTGTTCCAACATATAAAAAAGACACATGCTCCACTATGTTCATAGCATCCTTATTTATAATAACCAGAAGCTGGAAAGATCCCAGATGCCCTTCAACAGAAGAATGGATACAGAAAATGTGGTACATCTACACAATGGAATATTACTCAGCTATCAAAAACAATGACTTTATGAAATTCATAGACAAATGGATGGAAATGGAAAATATAATCCCGAGTATGGTAACCTAATGACAGAAAAACACACATGGTATGCACTCATTGCTAAGTGGCTATTAGCCCAAATGCTTGAATTACCCTAAATGCACAGAATACATGAAACTAAAGAAGGATGACCAAAATACGGATGCTTCACTTCTTCTTTAAAAGGGGAACAAGAATACCCTTGGCACGGAAGAGAGAGGCAAAGATTAAAACAGAGACTGAAGGAACACCCATTCAGAGCCTGCCCCACATGTGGCCCATACATATACAGCCACCCAATTAGACAAGATGGATGAAGCAAAGAAGTGCAGGCTGACAGGAGCCGGATGTAGATCTCTCCTGAGAGACACAGCCAGAATACAGCAAATACAGAGGCGAATGCCACCAGCAAACCACTGAACTGAGAACAGGACCCCTGTTGAAGGAATCACAGAAAGGACTGAAAGAGCTGAAGCGGCTCGAGACCCCATATGTACAACAATGCCAAGCAACCAGAGCTTCCAGGGACTAAGCCACTACCTAAAGACTATACATGGACTGACCCTGGACTCTGACCTCATAGGTAGCAATGAATAGCCTAGTAAGAGCACCAGTGGAAGGGGAAGCAAATGATGCTCTGGGCACAATAGGGTTCGATGTTTTCAAAAATAAGTTTCAGAGCATGTGCTGGCTGATTTTGTGTATCGACTTGACACAAGTTGGAGTTATCTCAGCGAAAGGAGACTCTCTTGAGGAAATGCCTCTATGAGATCCAGCCGTAAGGCATTTTCTCAGTTAGTGATCAAGGGTGGGAGGGCCCCTTGTGGCTGTTACCATCCCTGGGCTGGTGGTCCTGGGTTCTATAAGAGAGCAAGTTGAGCAAGCCAGGGGAAGCAAGCCAGTAAGTAGCATCCCTCCATGGCCTCTGCATCAGCTCCTGCTTCCTGCCCTGTGTGAGTTCCAGTCCTGACTTCCTTTGGTGATGAACAGCAATGTGGAAGTGTAAGCTGAATAAACCCTTTCCTTTCCAAGGAATAGAAACACTGAGTAACACAGAGCCATAGAGTAAAACCCCTGATATGGACCTCTACATACATGTGCACATACATGGATATGCACATATTCAAATACTGCATGCATACACCACACTGAGTTTGTTAACAAATACTTGTTGGAAGACATGTCTCAGAAAGTTTTGAATCTGTGAAAAGTTTTTCTACTTAGGAGAAAGTTAAAAATAAGTGCTGGTTACTTTATTCTTAGAATAAAATGGACTGCAATCATTTTAAAAATGTTGAAAAGTTTACTTTCTCAAGTGTTTGTCTGCATGCAAAAATGTGCATCACATGCATACAGTGCTTGTGGAAGCTGGAAAAGGGCAGCAGACCCATTGAACTGGAGTTACAGACAGTTGCGAGCTGCCTCGTGGGTGCTGGGATTTGAAATCAGGTCCCCTGCAACAGTAGCAAATGTTCTTTTTTTTTTTTTTTTTTTCTTTTTTTCGGAGCTGGGAACTGAACCCAGGGCCTTGGGCTTGCTAGGCAAGTGCTCTACTACTGAGCTAAATCCCCAACCCCAGCAGCAAATGTTCTTAACTGCTGAACTATCTCTCTGGCCCTGCAATTGCTTTAAACTAAAAATCAGCTTTCTTTTAATTATTTACATAGACTAATGGAAGACCAGGAGTTGCTTCATGGCCTTGTCAAGAGTTGAAGGTAGATCTTCATCTGTACCTTATTTGGCGTCCTTGTGGCTTTAGACTCTTTAACCGATCCTAATGTGAATCGGTGTCTCCTGTTTTCTGCATTGCAGTTGTCTGGTGCGGCCCTTCCTGAATGGGTGTCCAGGTCAACCTCTTTGGTCACTGTGGTTTGAATGAAAGTGATACACAGAGGCTCTTGTACTTGCATACTTTGTCCCCAGGCTGGTGAACTATTTAGGAAGGATTAGGAAATCTGACCTTGTTGGAGGTGGTATATCATTGAGGGTGAGCTTTGAGCTTTTAAAAGCCCACACCAGACCCAATGTTTCTCTTTTTCCCTGCCTGCTGCCTACCGATCAAGACGGTTATAAGCTAACCCTCTTAAACTGTAATCAAGCCCCAATTAAATACTTTCCTTCATGACAGTTGCTTTAGCCATGGCATCTCTTCAGAGCAATAGAAGAGTAATCAAGACAGTCATGCAGGACTCTTTATGTATGCAGTGGTGTACAAGAACAAATACACTCTTTCTTCTGGATAATGTGAAGGTTAACTGTATGTGTCAAGGTACACATAGAGACCTGATAGAGCATTAATTCTTGTGTGAGAGATATTATTTCCAGAAGAGATTGTCCTTTGAATCTGCAGACTGGGCCAAGGTTACCTTTACTGCCTCACCAGTGTGGATGGGCATCACACAGGCAATTGAGGCCCCCAGAAGAGGAAATAGCAGAGAAAAGATATTGTCAACCTCGCCTCCTTCTTCTTCCTGCCCTCCCCCTCTCCTCTCAGGCTCTCCCCTCCCTCTTCCTCTATCACTCTCCTCTTCTAGTCCCTCTCTTCGTCTCCTCTGTTCTCTTTTGAGGTGCAACATTGATCTTCTACCCTTGGACATCAGATCTACTGTTTTTCAGGTTTTATTCGAAGACTTAACACAAGTGGTGCCGTGGAGATTGTCAGACATCAAAATGTACACAAATTACCCATCAGCCAGCTTCCCTGATTGTCTAGCTTGAAGACGACAGATCAAGGGACACAATCATCTGTAATCATGTGCACTAATTCCCAGTGCCTCTGTGTGTGTGTGTGTGTGTGTGTGTTTGTGTGAGTGTGTATATGTGTGTATGAATGTGTGTGCAAATGTTTGTGTGTATGAATGTGTGTGTGTGTATGTGTGTGTGTGTGAATGTGTGTGTGTATGAATGTGTGTGTGTATGTGTGTGTGTATGAATGTGTGTGTGTGTATGTGTGTGTGTGAATGTGTGTGTGTATGAATGTGTGTGTGTGTGTGTGTGTGTGTATGTGATATTGGAATTTACTCTCTTGAGAATCTAACTCATTTTTTTCTTTTTATTAATAGTCATTTGCTTTATGTACCAAATGGTGATTGCAATTTCTGCTACCTCTAATCCCCCCACTTCCTCCCCACCTCCCCTCCCATCCAGATCTACCCCCCTTTCCCCTTTCCTTCTTGTACCCCAGGATATTGTATTTTATTGTGTCTCTTATTAGAAAACAAACAGTTTTCTATGGGATACAAATAACACAACATGGTAAGATAAAAACTAACACATAGGAAGGGAGCAATACAAAGAAACAGAGGAAGAAGACACACTTAGGAATCCCAAAAAGACACTAAACTGGAAGCCATAATATATATGCACAGGACCTATAGGGGGGGGGGAGAGAGAGAGACAGAGACAGAGAGAGGGAGGGAGGGAGAGAGAGAGAGAGAGAGAGAGAGAGAGAGAGAGAGAGAGAGAGAGAGAAAGCAGGGAGGGAGGAGACAGGGAGGGGGAGAGGGAGCAGGATGTAAATATAAAAAAATTGAAAATGATATAAAAGAAAAGAAAAAGAGGGGAGAAAAAGTGTAACATGACGTTATGAGACAAGGAATCTCCAGTGATGTCACGGAGTCCGTTTTCTGTTGGACATGCAGACTACCACTTAGAGAAGTCTGTTTTTCCAGTGAGACTTCCTAGGAGAAATCGACATTTTCATTTGCAAGTGTTTATCAGCTGGAGATGGCTTCCGGGTTAGGGGCATGTGTTTACCTCTCCTTCCAGCTCTAGGACAGCATCTGGTGCAGACACATGCAGACCCCATGAATCCTCCTCCAACTTTGAAAGGTCATATGCCCATCAAGCCTGCTGATTTAAGGGACTTTCCCGCCTCGGTGCCTACCATAACCTGGGTCTAATGTTCTTTATACCTCTTCCTGAGAAGAAGGATTTTTTGGAGATTTCCCATTTAGGACTGAGTGTCTCATGGTCTCATAGTCTCTGCACCATGTTTGGCTGTGGGCCTCTGTACTTGTTCCCATCTGCTGCCAGAGGGAGCTTCTCTGATCATAGCGGAGCAAGGCACCGATCTGTTAGTATAGCAGAATGCCACTAGGAGCCGTTTTATTGCTACTGTTGTTTTAAGAGCTGTCTGTAGTTTTGATTTCAACCTTGGGTACCTGGGCTATCTAGTCTCAGGCTCTTCTTCATCACAGCCAAGTCAGATATTGGTTGGTTACTCCCATAAGCAAGTGCTACCGTGTATCAGAGTATTTTGTAGGCAGGACACCATTGTAGGTGAGTTTTTGGTTTGTGTTTCTTTGAGCATCCAGAGTGCTTTCTTCTAAACAAGAGGCTAGCAGATAGGTGTGAAGGCTTTATGTAGGCTTAACTTCTCCATGTTCAATGAGTGGTATAGATGCTGTCTTCAGCAATGGAGTCTTGGCAACAGCGTGGGTTGTTTGGGGCTCCCTTTGGCCAACAATTCAATTTAGTGTACTCCAAGCTCAGGAATGTAGCTTCACTTGGTGACAAAAGCTATCCATTTGGGGTTCTGCCTCCCCCACACTACCCTTCCATGAGTTCCAGGCCGTTCCCCACTTTCACTTCTATCAGGTTCAGTTTATCTGGTTTCATGGTGAGGTCTTTGAATCCACTTGGATCTGAGTTTTGTGCAGGCTGATAGGTATGGATCTATTTGCGCTCTTGTAGGTGTAGACATCCAGTTTGACTAGCACCCTTTGTTGAAGATGCTGTCTTTCCAATGGGTATTTCTGGCTTCTTTATGAAATATCAGGTGTCCATTGGTGTGTGGACGTTTTTCTGGGTCTTCAATTTTATTCCACTGATTAAAGCGTCCACCCTTATGTCAATATTATGTGGTCTTTCTTACTATAAGACTGAAGTATAATGTGAAATTGGGAATGGGTAGATTTTCAGCAGTTCTCTTATTGTTAAAAGTTGTTTTAGATATTCTGGGTATATGTTTTTCCATATAAAGTTGAGAATTTTACTTTCAGGATATGTAAAGAATTGTGTTGGAATTTTGATGGGGTTTGTGTTAAATCTGCAGATTGATTTTGGTAGGATGGCCATTTTTATTATGTCAAGTCTACTGATCCATGAGGATGAGAGATTTTTCTGTCATTTGATATCTTCATCAATTTCTTTTAAAAAAAAAGACTTGGAGATTTTATTATATAAGTTTTTCAATTGCTTGGTTAGAGTTACCCCAAGATATTTTATATTATTTGGGGCTATTGTGAAAGATGATGTTTCCCTGATTTCTTTCTTGGTCCATTTGTCATTTATATACATGGGAGGGTGGGGCTGTATACAAATGGTTTTTTAAGTTAATCTTGTTCCCAGCCAATTTGCTCAAAGTGTTTATCAGCTGTAGAGGTTGCCTAGTGGGATTTTTAGGGTTACTTTTGGATACTATTGAATCACCTGAAATAAAGATACCTTGACTTCTTCTTTCCCAATTTGTATCCCCTTGATTTCCTTCAGTTGTTTTATTGCTGTAGCTAAAACTTCAAGTACTATATTGATTAGATATAGTGAGAATAGACAGCTTTGCCTTGTTCCTTATTTTAGTGGAATATCTTTGATTTCTCACCACTAATTTAATGTAGGACATAGACTTGCTGTAAACAGCATTTATTATGTTTAGGTATATCCTTTATATTCCTAATATTTCCAGGACTTTTATCACGAAGGGATGTTGGATTTTGTCGAAGGCCTTTTCTGCATCTTTTGAAATGATCATATTTTCTCTTTCCATTTTTATGAGGTGATTATATTTATTAATAGTTAGGCTTTTGTGAATATGTGTTATTCTTTATTTGTATATTTGAGAGAAAAATTTATTTTTAATATGAGTCATGAAAACATTGGGAAAAAAATCAAACAATGTAATAATTCTTTATGTGCTTCTAAGTCAGACATTACCAGGGTTGTTTCATCTGTGTTCCATGGGCCGCATGTGAGTGAGGAAAGCTTTTAATTCAGTCTGATAAAAAAAACCCAGAAACTTATTTAACACATGAAGTTTTCTTGCAATATAGCTTTTGTAAGTGTACTATTTATATGGCTCTCAATGTGAGCTTTGTAGGTGACAGTATTGGTGAAGGTTGGACACGCCTATTGGGCTAAGGAAGCACTTTTGCACTTATTACTTTATTAACTCTCAACATTTCTACTAGCTAGGTTTCCGTACCTTCAGACTTATATACGAAGGTCATAAAGTTCAGACTGGCTGAATAATTTAGTCAAAATCACAGGTTTGTTAGCCTGACAAAGCTAGGACTGAGCAGCCAGCTTCCTTTGTCATATAGAGATAAGAAAAAGCCACAGAGCAGACACCATGATTCACGGAGAACCAATTTAATTGAATTCCTCTCTGTAACCGCTAATATGTGCAAGTCATAAACACCAAAGCCTGACAGCTGCTTGATGCATGCACGTGTCGATTCTGACTGCCTGTGTTCCACCCGCCCTCGGTTTTCTCCAGCTTTGCTTAATTAGTTTGTGGAGATAGTTCAGACTACACTCCATTCTTGAGACAGATTTGAATGGCTCAGCTGATGCTTGGTGGAAAGACATACAAAGAAAACAAAAGCTAAGCTTCTAAGGGCCTGAGGTGTAGCCGCCAAGCATGACCAAAGCCCTGGTTTTAGTCCCCAGTACTGAAAAAAGGAGGACTAAAACAGAAAGGAAAGACAAGCTTCTGAACACATGTTTTCCCTGATCTTTCTAGTTGTCAAAACATTAAAGCCGTGGCTAGGATTGAAAATAAGACAGGAGCACCATCAAATTGGGCAAAGGAGTGATTGGTATAGCTGCCTCTCAATTCATGGCCAAGGAAGCTGTCAGAAGCCACATGCTGACTACCCTCAAGTAGGCCACCAAATCTAAAATGAAAGCTGAGGCTCTTATCAGCCAGTGCAAAGTGGAATGGGCCAGATAAATCAGGGAACTTTGGAATCTCTCTCTCTTCGTCTGCACAGGCTCAGTGGAGACAGGCTTTATCATTGGAATAATCTTGTAGTGGTTTCTTTTCACAGAAGAGTTCAGAAGCCCTCAAAGCATCTTTGTGTTTTCTGGGTATCTTTCAATCTGTGAATTCCCATCTGGTTGCCAAGGGGAGTGCCAGGACAGGGCTCTGAGGTCATCCTGAGGATGTCTGGTGCTTGACGGTTTAATATGCAGCATCGTGGTTCTCTAACATAAATCATGCCATCCTAGAGAGGGAGCCAGTTATACACCCTCTTCAAAGATGTTTTCCCAGCTAATGATCCTATGTGGCTTAAAATTATACTGACAGAAAAACAACCGCAGCGACTTTTAAACTAATGATAAAATCCCATGGGTAATTACCTCTAAATAGCTCAGAGATGTGAATGAACGAATCACATATCATTTAAGGAAGCAATTCTCTGAATGGATTCTACCTGACGGAATCTCATTGCAGAGCAGAATGGGCAAAGCTTTCAATTGAAATAAGACTCTGAAGCATCTGTGGAGTGAAGCCCATACCCTGAGGGGCATCGGCTATGCATATATTTAGAATTTCGCATTGTTCAGGAGTCCTTCCTCTGACCCAAATGGCTCTCTTCTATGCACAGAAATGTATTTTGAAAAGAAATAATGGCATAGGTGTCTTTTAATGATTCTTCCCAAGTTTCTTTTCCCCAACCCTACCTTGTATGAAGTAGGAAATAAATCTAGTCCAGGGTGACCTAGAATTCTGCAAACCCTCAATGGTTCACTTACTCTAGCAAACCACCCAGCTGGATCATTGCCCTTTAGTTGCATTGGCTTCCTTTGATCGGTGACACTGTATCATATTTTTGCCATACTTTCCCTGAGCTTTCTTTCTTTTTCATAGACATGGTATATAATGAATTTTAGTTTTTTTTAAGTCTTCCATTCTCTCCATGGAAATTCCTTTGCCTCTGCCACTGACATCATCCCTTTTCCCAAGCCCCCCTACGTCATACCATCCTTTTGTATGTGAGTTTAACTAGAGTTTCGCATGGATATAGGTGGGAGATTGTTTATTGGAGCAAGGAGAACTTAGTGGCTACACCACTGAAGAAAATGATATTCTCCTCAACAGTTAGTTACTGCCAATATACCCTAGGGAAGGGTTGGGGACTCATGGGCCATTTTCTGGTTTATGATGAAGTCTTCTATAGACAATGGCTGCATGAGTTCTCCAGTACAAAGGATATGTCGGGTTCAGAAGACGACTTTTATGCAGAATCTCTCCCCCAACCAGTTTTTACATGTTTCCACTGTCTCTTCGTGATACTCTTTGAGTCTTCGAGCTGGCAATGCAGTTAGTTAGCCTTTCTAGGGCCAAGAGTCCCATGGTTAATTTTTCTCAGCACTTTGACCAGGTAAAAGTCTCTGCATTAAATGGTGTCTGCTTCAGTAAGAAGCTTTCCTGATGAAGGCAGTGCACAGCACCCATCATAAATGATGAGTTGGGCCTGGGACCCAGAGTTACCCTTCCTGAAAGCCTTTTATGTGATGCAGCAGGCAGTGTCTGGGTATGATTATCACCAAATAGTGCTATTATTAGTTTCAATTTATCAGTGATGCGGTTACGACTCAAAGATATTGAGTGACTATGTCCAATTCACCAGATAAGGAGGGATGAACACGTCTCATGAAGGCATCAAGCTAGGATCAGGCCTGCCTCTCTTACACCCTATTTGACTTCCTCTCTCCTAGATTGGTTTTACATTCATTGGGACTAGGGGCCATCCCTATATTAACCTGGTTCTTCACAGAAGGTGCACACATGTGCACAAGTTCAGAGAAGTTCTGTGGATTTTGATGGGTGACAGATAAGGGCAGAATTAGACTCTCGAGCTAGTTTTCTAGAAGTTGTACTGCTTGTAATAAAACTGGTCTCTGGTAAAACTATTGAGATAGGTAACGTTAATTATCAAATTGAGAAGATCTAGAATCATCTTGGCAGATAGTTCTCTGGGCACATCTGTGAGAGATTAACTGGATTAGACTAATTATGTGGGAAGTCCCAAATTAACTGTGGGTAACTCCAATCCCTGGCCAGGGATCTTGTACTGCATAAAGTTTATAATGGAAGAGAAGCACAAGTATTCATTTCTCAATGCTTCCTACTGTAGATACAATGAAGCCAATTACTTTACATCCCACTGCCTCCATTTCTCTGCTATCATGGACTGTACCTTGAACCATATGCTAAAATAAACCCTTCTATCCTCAAGTTGCTGTTTTTGAAGCAATTTGTTACAGCAATGGCAAAAGAGACTAAGAAAGAAATTATCAAATGTATGATAAGCGTCACATCTCATCTAGTCCTAAGAGAGCATAACTAGCAGGCAGTACTGTCCAGGGCACCAAAGCCAACAAAGATGATGGCACGTGCCAAAGTCTGAGGTTTAATTCCCTGGGAAAAATGACACTTGTCACAAAGATGCACCTAGGAAGATCCAGAGTATCCCACGTGGGAGGTGAACTAGTGCTGTGAAATCTGCCTACCACACAAAATGACCCGTTGGAGTCAGTCAGAGCATGTAGGTGAGCCTGATCTCTGACTAGGATGAGGTGGGACCACCAAATGACCTTCTTACGAGGAGAGGAGCAAGTAACAGACACGTGCTTGAGAGGGGGCTCTCCTGGACTCCACAGAAATTATTCTTCAAAGCAGTTTATATCTAACATTAGTAAACAGGTTGAAAGGAAACAATGAAAGGTCTACTTCTAAGGTGGGGGATGGGATGCAGGAGCATGTGTTCTGTCTAACTCAAGTTTTGTCTACAGACATGTGGCAGTCCAGACCTGGGGAAGTACAAGCTTCCCTTTCCTCCATAGTTAAAAAACAAAGAATGAACCTAGCAAACTGACCAGCCAACAGGCTGACTCTGCATTGCTCTGCTTCGTTTCACTGTATGTTTCAAGAGAAGTGAAATTTTTGTCATCTCCTTCATTTAACGTGCCTTACGTTTCTGACAGTTAAGGCCATGAATCCTTACATAATAGATGCTACTCAAACAAAACATGAGAGCTGTAAAGTATTTCTGTGTGGTCAAGAGTCTCAGCCATGACTCTTGGATACAACAAGATGCTATTCTTGTTGGATCCTACCCAGGGGGAAAAGCAGCCTTTCTGATAGTTGTAGGCTTTAGTAAACAGAGTAGCTGCCACCTGTGAATGAAAGGCAAACATCTCAGAATCATCCCTAAAAGCTTCAAAGCCAACGGAGAGCCTAAGTGGATCCCACGGCTCTCTTTACTTACTGCCAATGATCATCGTAGCTCCCTACACTCCTGGGAAACTTCCAGAATAGAGCTGGAGAATGAAGAGAGCTGGGCACTGGTGCCACCTCATCTACAAATGGTTCTGGTTGTTGAAACCAGGTTTCAGTCTACACATCTGTACAATGGGAGGGTTAGACTTGGGTTGTGGAGGAACATCATACAAATATGTGGGTGTGTGTATAATTAAGGAAGTTTAAATTGTGAATGTGAATAATATTGGGTGATCATTTTTGTTTAAATGTGTGAAATAGGTGGTTAATGTAGGAATATTATTTCTTTTTTATTTTAAGAATTTATTTGTATTTTGATCATTGTTTATGGGTCAGAAAAACATAAAGAAGATACATTACATTTCTGATTAGAAGTCTATTTTACTAGCAATAATGATATACTGTAGCTAAGGTGTTAATAATTAGAATTTGTAAATAGTAATAGAATATTATTTCTGTCCTTTAAGCCATTCTGTGTCCTTTTGAGCACTATTTAATGATGATGGACAACTTTGGAATAATGACTCAAATAAATCAGTATGTCATTTTCTACTTAGTTCATTGGGTGATGATGCTTCTAGGATTATACAAAACATAAAAAAGTAGGTTATTAATTTTTTCCAGGTTTTAGAATTCAGGAACTTTCCCCACACCCTCTCCTGCCTTACACCTGTTTTGGTATCATGTAGTGACTTGTGGTACACCCTGTCCTTCCCTGCACAACTGCTTGTTAGCGAGATAAATAGAAACCTCCCAGAGTACCCCTTTATTCGCTTGTGTGGGAGAGCACAGGCTCTCTGAAGCAGTATACTCTTACACTAAGTGCTCTGAGGGAAAGAGCTGCAAAGTGCTCTTCAAACACAAGGCATTAAAATGAGTGATGAATATATTCTCATCACTGTTATCCCTCCGTGAGAGTAATTGTGACATTTATATTGAAAAAGAAGTACAACGAGGCATGAAATCACCCTTTGTGCAGATTTCAGCCATTGTAAAAAGTGTTTGAAACAGCCCAGGCCCAACCGGAAGCACCTGCCAAATGAATGGATTGTGAAATGCAATGCAAAGAAGAGTCAAGAAGCCATTGTGGGGTTTATCTCTTCTGTTTCGTAGAATTAGGCTTGCTCCATTCCCATAATCCCCTTCATTCTTAGCCACAAGCCCGGGAGACAGTCAGTTTGTGCTTCTGGCAGAGGAGGGTCTTCCTTTTGCATCAGAAATTCCTTCACGAATCAGAGAAAGAACTGGAAGAGCTTGAAGGGGCTCGAGACCCCTTATGAACAACAATGCCAAGCAACCAGAGCTTCCAGGGACTAAGCCACTACCCAAAGACTATACATGGACTGACCCTGGACTCTGACCTCATAGGTAGCATTGAATATCCTAGTAAGAGCACCAGTGGAAGGGGAAGCCCTGGGTCCTGCTAAGACTGAACCCCCAGTGAACATGATTGTTGGGGGGAGGGCGGCAATGGGGGGAGGATGGGGAGGGGAACACCCATAGAGAAAGGGAGGGGGAGGGGTTAGGGGAATGTTTGCCTGGAAACCGGGAAAGGGAATAACACTCGAAATGTAAATAAGAAATACTCAAGTTAATTAAAAAAAAAAGAAAGAAAGAAAAAAAAGAAAAAAAAAAGAAAAAAAAAGAAATTTCTTCACTGTCACGTGCTTACTGTTGGTTTAATTTTCCTCTGTGTCTTCTCATTCAAAATAGATTTTAAATCTTTGAGGTCACTGAAAATTTTAGATTTTTTTGTTTCCTTCCTTTGATTTGTTTTTAATTTTAATTTTTATTTTTAATTTACTTGTTTTGATTTACAAGGTCTCATGTAGGTTTGGCTCAGCTCACACTTACTATGTAACCAAGAGTGAACTTGAACTCCGTCTCCATCTGACTCTACCTTCCAGGTGCTAGGATGACTGATGTGTGCCGCATGTCCAGTTTCTGTGGTCCAGGGGCTCTTTATGCATTCTAGGCAAACACTTTACCTACTGGACTGCATCCCCAGTCCTCATTTTTCTCCTAACTTTCAAGAAGGGTGCCTGGCATAATGTAGATGCTCGTGACTATTTATTGAATAAAGAAACTTGTGAACATATTGATAAGTAGCTGACTTACACTTTTTTGGGTTAAACATGCCAAGTTTCTATGATATATTAGATATTTATATATGGCAAATAAAGAAATTCCACCAGTTGGGAGGCAGAAGACTGATTGTTAAGGACCGTTTGTGTAACACAGTGAGATCCTGTCTCAAAAACTAACCAAATAACTGATTAAAAACTAACAGAATAACTGAACAACAACCTCGTTCCACACTACAAATGCCCTTTGCCCTTCCGTCTTTAAACGGTCCTTTCTTTTTCTTAGGGAATTCACTATATTGAACTTGGTATTCAAATTTTGGTGTTTAGTCTTCATAACTTTACTACATATGGATATCTAACAACGTGGGCAGGATTTGATGACATTTTTGTTAGAGGTATGAAACTATTATACTTCATCCTAGTTTGGAGTGCACTCTACATGGATATATCGTAACATATCCATTCTTACAATGATCTTAGGAATGTTCTTAGACACATTAACTAGCCCCTATAGTCAGAAATTCTTCAAGGCACATTCCCAGGAGCTGCATTGCTGAGCCATAGGGTCCCCTTGACTTCCAAGGGATGGCTGGATAGTGATCCCCTGGTGTTGTACCAATGCACATGCCCATATACTGCATCCATAAAACTTCATTTTTCTAATGCCAGCATTTACATCTTTAAGTAGCAGGTGTACTTCAAGAGGCTGCACGCTGCAAGGGAGGTTGCCCAGGGGCCTCTGCAGTATTCTGGTGACTCTCTTGGGTCTGGGTCTTCATTCTACAGTGGCTGCTGTTGCAGTAGCTGAAGTCATCATGCTTTTGCAGCACCTGGGATACAGTACGTCTTTCTCTTGATCCTCGGTTATCTATAGTCTATCCATTATAACCATTTTCACAGAATAGAAGGTTGACTGGAATAGAAAGGACTTACCCTGATCTAAGTGTGGTTTGTGCTAGTGGAACTGATCCAAAATCTTTTTAAAAGTTTCTGGTCTTCTTGTGGTCTGACACCTTTCAATCTCATGATGTTCTGCTGTGGGATCATAGCACCATGGGGTGATAGAATTACTTCCAAGATCCTGCGGTTTTGGGAACCGTAGGTTTCAGTTCAATGTCTATGAACTATAATTTATTAAAGTATATAATGTTTGAAATAGGAGTTGTTAAAATTAATCTGGCCTTACAGTATTCAGACCATGGTTTAAAAGGAAAAGTCATAGAGGCAAGTATTTGTTGCACAAAGTGTCAAGGTTTACAACAAAATACTCCTCTATTACTTACTTTTTGTCTTCAAATGGAACCAAAGTTCATATCCATGAATATCATTAAAGAAATTTCAAAACGGGCTGGAGAGATGGCTCAGTGGTTAAGGTCACTGACTGCTCTTCCAGAGGTCCCAAGTTCAATCCCCAGCAACCACATGGTGGTTCACAACCATCTGTAATGGGACCTGATGCCCTCTTCCAGTGT
The DNA here is from genome assembly GCF_021556685.1 of Rattus norvegicus. Taxonomy (NCBI): domain Eukaryota; kingdom Metazoa; phylum Chordata; class Mammalia; order Rodentia; family Muridae; genus Rattus; species Rattus norvegicus. The sequence goes on along the minus strand of NC_141534.1, from coordinate 265,292,752 downwards.
GTCTGAAGACAGCTACAATGTACTCATATACATAAAATAAATAAATAAATTTAAAAAAGAAATTTAAAAACACCTTTTCTACATGTTTATAGTTGATTGTTTTTCTCAATAGGATTTCAAGTGGTTAATTTCATCTTTCTTTGGTCACTTGCTTCTAATGTAAACAGGAATCTTAAAAGATAGAGACCATAAATACATTGGACCAAGAAGCAGTGTGTAGACTGATGCTGTTGTAAGAGTGACCTCTCACAACAGTGCTCAGAGCACTAAGCAGCACTACCAGATGTTCAGGATGTGTCCTTGCAGGCAGTATACATTCCCACCTGGAGTAACTATTGCCTGCTTATTTTTAGTTCCTTAGACTAACTTCTCCTGTCATATATGAGTTCAGTGAGAGATTTAAACGACCCCCTCTAGTATCATAGAAAGTTGTTGAAGAAGCAGGGTCAAAACCTAGATACTTTGATGCCCTCCATATAGTATCAATTATGTCATGATTTATTACAACTGCTCTTATTTTCTTTTCCATTGACATCCGGCAAGAGATGCAATGACCTCTGGAACAACAAACTTTAATCAAGTGATAAACTCAGGGCTGAAATCAATGAAATAAAAAGAAACAAACAATACAAAGAATCAATGAAACAAAGAGTGAGTTCTTTGAGAAAATCAATAAGATTGACAAAACGTTAGCCAAACTTGCTAAAAGGCAGAGTGAGAAGATTCAGTTTTTTTTAAAAGTATAGATTAAAAAGAGGGATGTAGCAACAAATACCAAGGAAATCTAGAGAATCATAAGAACACATTTTAAAAACTGGCACTCCACCAAATAGGAAAATTTAAAAGAAACAGATAGTTTTCTTAATGTGTAATGTCTACCAAAATTAAATCAAGATCTCATAAGCAATTTAATTACACATATAACTCACAGTGAAAATAGGCAGTAATTAAAAAAGAAAAAGCCCAGAACTAGAAGGTTTTAACACAGATGTTCAAAGAAGAGCTAATGCCAATACTCCTCAAATTATTTCCCAAAATAGAAGCAGAAGAAACACCGATAATTCTTTTTATGAGGTCACAGTTACTCTTGTACCTAAATCACATAAAGACACAACAAAGAACCAATTTCTCTTATTAATATAGATATAAAATTTTCAATAAAATATTTGCAAACTGAATCCATGAATCAAGTGAGCTTTATTCCAGAGATGGTTCAATATATAACAACCAATAAATGCAGTCCACCATATAAACAGACAGAAAGAAAAAAAAGAGCCCACAAAATCATCTCATTAGATCCAGAAGAGGCCCTTGACAAAAATCCAATGCTTATTTATTAAGAAAGTCCTGGAGAGACTAGGGACACAAGGGATATATGTTAACATAATAAAGACAGTTTATAGCAAGCTCATAGCTAACATCAACCTAAAGGAGAGAAACTCAAAGCATTTCCACTAAAATCAGAAACAAGACAAGGTTGTCCAGTCTCTCCATACCTATTTGATATAGCACTTGAAGTTCTAGCTAGAGCAATAAGACAAATGGAGAAAATCAAGAGGATATAAATAGGAAAAGAAGAATTCAAGTTATCTTTATTTCCATATGATATGAGTGTATACACAAGTGACCTTAAAAGTTCATTAGGAAACTCCTATAGCTAACAAACACTATCAGCAAAATAGCAGTATACAAAATTAGACCCCAAATTAGTAGCTCTCCTATATACAAATGGCAAGTGGACCGAGAAAGAAACGAGAGACACAACACCTTAACAATAGCCTCAAAAACATAAAGTAACCAAGCAAGTGAAAGACTCCTATGATAAAAACTTTAATAGTAAACTGCAGTTGTAGTCTCCCACCCAACCCTTGGTTTCCTCAGACTCAACCTCCAGTCTCATTCCTAGTTCTGCAGTAGAACACCCACAGCAGCCTTTCCATCTCCTGTGGATCCCACATATCTCCCTGAAGTGGAAACTTAAGGGTTCTTTGGAAAGTCAGTTGTGTTGGATGGCATTTTGTTGGGGCAAGCATGTGGAAGAACATTTTGCTGAAGCAGACACAGGTGAAAGGACATGTGATGAAGGGTTCTTTGCCAAAGACATGCATGTATTGGTGTGCTGCAGCTTCCTGTCACTTCTGTAGACTTGGGCAAATTGGCAGACTAATGTCACCTGACTTAAATGAAGTTTTGCTAAGCCAGACTCCTGTGCTGAGGAAAGACATATGGTGAGGCAAGACCCACTGAGGACTTGTGGTGTTTGGAGGGAGTATGAAAAGGACTCAATGAACAGTGAGGGAGGCTGGGCTTGGCTTGCTTACAGACTAGCTGTGCAATGCTTTTGGTCTCTCACCTTTGCTAATGCTGGTCTTTGCTAATGATGTTATACAGTATTGGTTTGCCTTACCATTCTTTGATGGTCATTGACTTCATAGAGAGGATACTACCAAAGAGCTGGTGGTGTGGTAGCAGCTTCTTGCCAATTCTGCAGACTTGGGTCAATTGGTTTCTTCTGGATTGACTTGCTGTTGCTGATTCGTGAATGGTGTTTGCTAGTGGATCAAGCTGATGCTGTTGATTTGCATGAACTGAACTGTTGATATCCTAACAACGCGTTGGATTTGCTCCAAATAACTATTTCTAAACAGGTCTGCATCCTCCTCCACAAATCCAGCCCTACAGAAAATATGAGAAAGAAAAATCCAATCCAAGGAGGATAGCTACATTTATGAAAACACAGTAAACAAATAATTGCATATCAGCAAAAACAAGGGAAGTACACATAAGCACACCTCTCTCCAGCAACCCCCCAAATACACTAACATAAAAAATAAAAACAAAACAAAAAATAACGGTCACTGGTTGTTAGTATTTCTCAGCATCAGTAGACTCAATATCCCACTCTCACTAATTGCCAGGTCATCCAGACAAAAACTAAACAGAGAAATGGCAAAACTAACAGACATTTTGAATCAAATGGACCTAATAGATATCTATAGACTACATCACCCAAACATAAAAGAATATGCCTTCTCAACACTTCATGGATCCTTCTCCAAAATTGACTATATAGTCACAAAGCAAGTCTCAACAGATACAAGAAAATTGAAATAATTCCTTATATCTTATCAGACCACCATGGATTAAAGCTGGACTTCAAAAACAATAGAAACACCAGAATGCTTACACTCATGAAAATTGAAAAACTCTCTATTAAATGATCTTCAGATCAGGGAAGAAATAAATAACGAAACTAAAGAGTTTCTAGAATTCAATGAAAATGGAGTCCCAAAGTTTATGGGACACAATGAAAACTGCTCAAGAGGCAAGTTCATAGCACTAAGTGCCTCCACAGAGAAATTAGAAAGTTCTCATACCAGCAATTTAAAAGGATACCTGAAAGCTCTAGAAAAGAAGAGGCAAGCACACCAAAGAGGAGTAGAAGGCAGAAAATAATCAAAATCTGGGCTGAAATCAACCAGTTAGGTACAAAGAAACCGATACAAAGAATCAATGAAACCAAGAGGTGGTTCTTTGGGAAAATCAACAAGATAAACAAGCCCCTTTCTAAACTAAAAGACACACAGAGAGTATAGAAATGAAAAGGGGAACAACAGACACTGGGGAAATTTGAAGAATCATTAGGTATTAATTCTAAAGCCTATACTCTACAACATTGGAAAATCCTAACAAAATTGGGGATTTTCTAGACAGATACCACTTACCAAAATTAAATCAAGATCAGCTAAACTATTTAAACAAGCCCATAAACCCTAAAAATTAGAAGCAATCATTGAAAGTCTTCCCCCACCCAAAAAACCCAGGGCTGGATGGTTTTAGTGTAGAATTCTACCATAGATTCAGAGAGGAGATAATACCAACACTCCTCAAACTTTCCACAAAATAGAAAAAGAAGAAACACTGCCAAATTTGTTCTATGAGGCCACAGTCATGCTGCTAGTTAAACCATACAAAGACTCAGCAAAGAGAACATCAGAACAATTTCTCTTATGAACATTGATGCAAAAATACTCAATAAAATAGTCACAGATGAATTCCAGCAACCAATCAAAAACATTATCTGCCATAATCAAGTAGGCTTCATCCCAGGGATACAGGAATGGTTCAATAGATGAAAATCCAGCAACATGAACCACCATATACACAAACTGAAAGAAAAAATAATCACATGATCATCTCATCAGATGCTGAAAAAACCCTTAACAAAGTCCAACAACCCTTCATGTTAAAAGTATTAGAGAGATCAGGGATACAAGGTACATACCTAAATGTCATAAAGACAATATACAGTAAACCAATAGCCAACATCAAATTAAATGGAAACTGGAAACAAAACCACTAAGATCAGGGATAAAACAAAGCTGTCCACTCTCTTCTTATTTTGTCAATATAGTATTTGATGTTCTACCTAGAGTAATTAGACAACAAATGATCAAGGAGATACAAATTGGAAACAAAGAAGTCAAGGTATCACGATTTGCAGATGATACAATAGTATACATAAGCAACCCCCAAAATTCTACCACAGAACTCTGACAGCTGTTAAACTTTGCTTGAGCAAAGTGGCTGGATACAAAATGAACTCAAAGAAATCAGTAACCTTCTTTTATGGAAATGATAAATGGGCTGAGAAAGAAATGAGAGAAACAATACCCTATACTGTAGTCACAAATGATATAATGTATCTTGGTATAATTCTAACCAAGCGAGTCAAAATATGTATAACAACTTCAAGTCCTCAAAGAAAGAAATTGAAGAAGATATCAGAAGATGGAAATATTCCCATGCTCGTGGATAGGCAGGATTAACACTATGAAAATGGCCATCTTACCAAAAGCAGTCTACAGATTCAATGCAGTCCCCATTAAAACTCCAACACATTTTTATACACCTTGAAAGGCTAATTCTCAACTTCATATGGAAGAAAAACCCAGGATAGCCAACAGATTCTTGAACAATAAAAGAACTTTGTGAGGAATCACCTTCTCTGACCTCAAGCTATACTACAGAGCAGTAGTAATAAAACCTGTATGGTATTGATACAGAAGCCGATAGGTTGATGAAAAGAATCAAAGGTATTAATCAAAGACCTAGGTGAAGACACATCTATGGACACTTGATTTTTGATAACGAAGTCAAAACCATACAACGGAAAACAGAATGCATCAACGAATCGTGGTGGTCTAACTGGATGTCTACATGAAGAAGAATAAAAATAGATCCATATTTTCCACCCTGCACAAAAACTCAATTACAAGTGGATCAAGAACCTCAACATACAATTGGATACACCACATCTCATAGAAGAGAAAGTTGGAAACAGCCTTTAATGCATTGGCAGAGGGGACACATTTCTGGGCAGAACACCTATGGCTCGGGTTCTAAATGTGACATCATGATACTGCAGAGCTTCTGTAAGGCAAAGGACACTGTCAATAGGACAAATCAGCAGCCCACAGATTGGGAAAGAACTTCACCAACCCTACCTCTGACAGAGGGCTAATATCCAAAATTTACAGAGAACTCAAGAAGTTTGACACCAGTAACCCAAGTAACCCAATTAAAAAATAGGGTACAGAGCTAAACAGAGAATTCTCAACAGAGGAATCTCGAATGGCCAAGAATCACTTAAAAATATTCAAAAACCTTTGTCACCAGGGAAATGTAAGACAAAACAACTCTGAGGTTCCATTTTATACCCACCGGAATGGCTAAGATCAGAATCTCAAGAGACAGGGATGCTGGCAAGGATGTGGAGCAAGTGAATCACTTCTTCACTGCTGGTGGGAGTGCAAACTTGTATGAACACTTCACAAATCAATTTGGTGGTTTCTCAAAAAAAAATGTGAATAGTTCCACCTAGCTATACTACTGGGCATATACCCAAAAGATGCTTCAATGTCCCACAAAGACACTTGCTCAATTGTATTCATAACAGCATTATTCACAATTGCCAGAAACTGGAAACAACGTAGATCTTCCTCAACTGAAGAACAGATAAAGAAAATGTGGTATATCTATACAACAGAATGCTCTTCAGCTATTAAAAAGAAAGACATCATGAATTTCGCAGGCAAGTGGATGGATCTTGAGAATATCATCCTGAGTGAGGCTCAAAAGGACATGCATGGTATGCAGTCACTTACTGAGGTATAAGTAGATAATATCCATAAAATACAGGACACCCATGCTACATTCCACAAACCCAAAGAAGCTAAACAAGAAGGAAGACCCATGAAAGGACGTTTGAATCTTGGTTAGAAGGGGGAATAAAATAAGAGTCAGACGGAGGGAATCAGGATCAGTTCAGGATCAGATATGGGGAGGGACAGGAGGGATGGCCAGATGGCTATGAAAATGAATGGAAATCTTCAACTAACAGGGGTGAAGAGGTGGGAGGGGGCACCTGCATGATAAGACAGTGACCTCGGATAAGGGAGGCAGCCAAGAATCAAGGGAGCTGAACTTACCTGTGACTCACAGCATTGAGGATATGGAACATGAAGCAACTATCCCATGTAGCCAGGCAGGAACCCCAAATGGAGTGATAGGGACACAAACTCAACCTTTCGACCCCAAATTTATCCTTTCTACAAATGGCGGAAAGGAGCAGAGACTGAGGGACTGGCCAACCGATAACTGGAGCACCTGTGACCCAACCCGTGGAATGGACCAATCCCTATGCATAATACTCTGTTACGCTTGCAGACAGGAGTCTAACATGGTTGTTCTCTGAGAGCTGCAGCTGACTCAGGCAGATGCAGACATCCACAGCCAGCCAGTGGATGGAGCTTGCGGACCCGCCGGAAGAATAGTAGAGTTGTAAATAGTAAAGTTCTGGCACAGGGGTTTCTACCACATCTTTAGTTACTGAGTTCCCGGGTGAAAGACACTCACAGCCTTTACAGTTACAATAAGTCTTAAGCAGCACAAGAGCTGGGCAGCTGTTTACCCTCCATGCTGTTAGAATCCATTTCCATATCTATAACCCCAAGTCCTTATTCACTATGTTTCCTCTGGGCTGCTCTTAGCTCCAACTGGGCAGTCCTCAGAGCCATGCTCTCCTCTTTCTTAACCCATTTCTTCTTCCTCCTCCTAGCGTTCTTCTCTCTGACCTCTGACCCCAAGCCCGGGAAATCTAAATCCCACCTCTATCTCTTTTGCGCAGCTATTGGCTGCTGACATCTTTAGTTACCAATCACAATTAACTGGGGGCAGGGTCACTTAGCTAGTGTCTACATGTGGACTCTCTGGTCTCTGAGGCAACCAGTTTTGGGGGTCCATATTAGCATTAGAGTGCAAGCAACATCAGTCCAAAACACTTCATAGGAGGAAGGATTGTGTGTCAGGAGGGGATAGGAACTCCATGGGGAGATCAACAGAGTCAACTAATCTGGACCCTTGGGGCTCTCAGAGACTGAACCAAAGAACATACATGGGCTGGACCTGGGCCTTCCTGCACTAAGTTTGACCTTCATGTGAGTCCCGAAAAACTGGAGCTGGGGTTATCCCAAAAGCTGATGATGCCTTTATATGGGACATGCTTTTCTAGCTGGGCTGACTTGTCTGACAGCACTGGTAGAGGATGGGCCTAGACAGAGACTTGATGTGCCAGGGTGGGAGGATACTCAGGGGGCATCCTTACCTGCTCAGCGAAGAATGGGAAGGATGGAGGGAAGGATTGTGGGAAGGGGTGACCGGAAGCAGAGCAGTGAGTGGAATGTAAAGTGAATAAGTAAATTAAATAAATAATTAATAAATAATCAGAACATATTGTATAAAAATCATTTTCAATAAAAGAAAAATATCGTGGGTCTGCCACCCATTCCAGGTTCCCACATCTGCAAACATCTCTCTGCTTTTAGAACTCCGTGCCTTTCACATGTTATCCCCTTTCCTGGCATCCCCTCTGTAAACCCCGTATGCCACCCCCATACCCTGCTTCTGTGAGGGTGCTCCCCCCCACCCTGCTTACAGCCCTAGAATTCCTCTACACTGGGGTATCAAGCCTTCACAGGACCAAGGACCTTCCCTCCCATTGATGCCAGATAGGGCCCCTTTACTTCCTTCAGTCCTTCTCTTACCTTCTCCATTGGGATCCCTGTGATCAGCCCAATGGTTGGCTTTGAGCATCTGCATCTGTATTGGTCAGAATCTGGCAGAGCCTCTCAGGAGACAGCTGTATCAGTCAGCAAGCACTTCTTGGCATCAGCAATAGTGTCTGGGTTTGGTGTCTGCATGTGGGGCAGGTGGGGTAGTCTCTGGATGGCCTTTCCTTCAGTCTCTACTTCAATCTTTGTCCCTGTATTTCCTTTAGACAGGAGTGATTCTGGGTTAAAATTTTGGAGATGGGTGTGTGGTCCCATCCCTCAACCTGGAGGCCATGCCTAAACTCTGGATATGGTCTCGACAGGTTCTCCCTCCCCTTGTGGGGTATTTCAGTTAATGCCATCCCTGTGGGGTACTGGGAGGCTCTTACTTTCCTGGCATCTGGGACTTTCTGGTTGCTACCTCAGTTCTCAATCTCCTTTTGCCACACACCTCTGTTCAATTTCCTGACCCTCTGTACATCCCCTTGATGTCCTCCCAGACCTGATTCTGCCTCTCTTTCCCCCATCCCTTCCTCTCTTCCTCCCAAGTCTCTCCCACCCTCTTTTCCCTTGATTATTTTGTTCCTCTTCTAAGTAAGACTGATGCATCCACTTTTTGATCTTCCTTCCTCTTGAGCTTCATGTGGTCCATGAGTTATATCATAGTTAGTCCAAGCTCTTTGCCTGATATCCACTTATCAGGGAGTACGTACCATGTATGTTCTTCTGTGACTGAGCTACCTCACTCAGGATGATTTTTTCTAGATCCATCCATTCACCTGAGAATTTCATGAAGTCATTCCTTTTAGTAGCTGAGTAGTACTCCATTGTGTAGATGTACCACATTTTCTGTATCCATTCCTCTGTTGAGAAACAACTGGGTTGTTTCCAGTTTCTGGGTATTATAAATAAGGCTGCTATGAACATAGTGGAGCATGTGTGCTTATTACATATTGGAGCATCTTTTGGGTATATGCCCAGGAATAGTATAGCTGGGTCCTCAGGTAGTACTATGTCCAATTTTCTGAGGAACTGCCAGCCTGATTTCTAGATTGTACCAGCTTGCAATCCCACTAGCAATGGAGGAGTGGATGGTGACATCTGTTGTCACCTGAGTTTTTGGTCTTAGCCACTCTGACTGGTGTGAGGTGGCATCTCAGGGTTGTTTTGATTTGCTTTTTCCTGATGACTGAGGATGTTGAACATTTCCTTAGGTGCTTCTCAGCCATTTGATATTCCTCAGTTGAGAATTCTCTATTTAGCTCTGTTCCTCATTTTTAAATAGGGTATTTTTGGTTCTGTGGAGTCTAAGTTCTTGAATTCTTTGTATATATTGGACATTAGCCCTCTTTTGGATTAAGGATTGATAAAGATCTTTTCCCAATCAGTTGGTTGCCATTTTGTCCTAATGACAGTGTCTTTCGCCTTACAGAAGCTTTGCAATTTTATGAGGTCCCATTTGTCTATTGTTGATCTTAGAGCATAAGCCATTGATATTTTGTTCAGGAAAATTTCCCCAGTGCCCATGTGTTCAAGGCCCTTCCCCACTTTCTCTTCTATTAGGTTCAGTGTATCTGATTTTATGTGGAGGTCCTTGATCCACTTGGCTTTGATCAGGGAGGTGAGAATGAATCAATTGCATTCTTCCACTTGTTGACCTCCAGTTGAACCAGCACCATTTGTTGAAAATGTTATTTTTTTCCCACTGCATGGTTTTTGCTCCTTTGTTGAAGATCAAATGACCTTAGGTGTGTGGGTTTATTTTTGGGTCTTCAATTCTATTCCACTGGTCTATCTGCCTATCTCTGAACCAATACCATGCAGTTTTTATCTCTATTGCTCTGTAATACAGCTTGAGGTCAGGGATGGCGATTCTTCCAGTCGTTCTTTTATTGTTGAGAATAGTTTTTGCTATCCTGCATTTTTGCTATTCAAAACGAATTTGCAAATTGTTCTTTTTAACTCTATAAAGAATGGAGTTGGAATTTTGATGGGGATTACATTGAATCTGTAGATTGCTTTTGGCAAGATGACCATTTTTATTATATTAATCCTACGAATCCATGAGCATAGGAGATCGTTCCATCTTCTAAGGTCTTCTTTGATTTCTGTCTTCAGAGACTTGAAATTCTTGTCATACAGATCTTTCAATTGTTTGGTTATAGTCACCCAAAGATATTTCATTTTTTTGTGTGACTATTATGAAGAGTGTTATTTCCCTGAATTCTTTCTCACCCTGTTTACCCTTTGAGTAGAAGAGGGCTACTGACTTGAGTTAATTTTATGCCCAGCCACTTTGCTGAAGTTGTTTATCAGGTTTATGAGTTTTCTGGTAGAATTTTTGGGGTCACTTAAGTATACTATCATATCATCTGCAAATAGTGATATTTTGACTTCTTCCTTTTCAAATTTGAACCCCTTTGACCTTTTGTTGTCTAATTGCTTTAGCTAGAACTTCAAGTACTATATTGAATAGATAGGGAGAGAGTGGGCAGCCTTGTCTAGTCCCTGATGTTAGTGGGATTGCTTCAAGTTTCTCTCCATTTAGTTTGATGTTGGTCACTGGTTTTCTGTAAATTGATTTTACTATAATTAGGTATGAGCCTTGACTTTCTGCTCTGTCCAAGAATGGGTGTTGAATTTTGTCAAATGCTTTCTCATCAACTAATGAAATGATCATGTTTTTTTTTTTTTCTTTGAGTTTATTTATGTGGTGGATGACATTGGTTTACTGAACCATACCTGCATCCTTGGGATGAGACCTAGTTGATCACAATGGATGAGAGTTTTGATGTGTTCTTGGATTCAGTTTGAGAGAATATTTTGAGTATTTTTGCATTAATATTCATAAGGGATATTGGTCTAAAGTTCTCTTTGTTGGAATTTTGTGTGGTTTAGGTATAAGCATAATTGTGACTTCATAGAGTGAATTAGGTAGTGTTCCTTCTGTTTCTATTTTGTGGAATAGTTTGTAGAGTATTGGTATGAGGTCTTCTATGAAGGTCTGATAGAATTCTGCACTAAACCCATCTGGTCCTGGGCTTTTTGTGGTTGGGAGACTTTTAATAACTGTTTCTATTTCTTTAGAAGTTATGAGCCTGTTTAGATGGTTTATCTGATCCTGATTTAACTTTGGTACCTGATATCTATCCAGAAAATCTGTCCATTTCCTCCAGATTTTCCAGTTTTGTTGAGTATAGGCTTTTGTAATAGGATTTGATGATTTTGTCAATTTCCTCAGTTTTGGTTATGTCTCCCTTTTCATTTCTGATTTTGTTAATTTCTGTACAGTCTCTGTGCCTTCTGGTTAGTCTGGTTAAGGTTTTATCTATCTTGTTGATTTTCTCAAAGAACCAGCTCCTGGTTTTGTTGATTCTTTGTATAGTCCTTTTTGTTTCTACTTCGTTGATTTCAGCCCTGAGTTTGATTATTTCCTGCTGTGTGCTCCTCTTGGGTGTGTTTTCTTCTTTTCGTTCTAGTGCTTTTAGGTGTGCTGTCAAGCTGCTAGTGCATGCTCTCTCCAGTTTCTTTTTGGAGGCACTCAGAGCTATGAGTTTTCCTCTTATCACTGCTTTCATTGTGTCCCATAAGTTTGGGTACGTTGGGACTTCATTTTCATTAAATTCTAAAAAGTCTTTAATTTCTTTCTTTATTTCTTCCTTGACCAGGTTATCACTGAGTAGAGTGTTGTTCAGCTTCCGTGTATATGTGGGCTTTCTGTCATTTTTGTTGTTATTGAAGACCAAACTTAGTCCGTGGTGATCTGATAGGATGCATGGGATTATTTCAAGCTCCTTGTATTTGTTGAGGCCTGTTTTGTGACTGATTATATAGTCAATTTCTCAGTACCACGAGGTGCTGAGAAAAAGGAATATTCTTTTGTTTTTAGGATGAAATATTTTATAGCTATATTAAATCTATTTGCCTCATAACATCTGTGTCTCTGCTTAGTTTCTTTTTCCATGATCTGTCCATTGATGAGAGTGGGGTGTTGATGTCTTTCACTATTATTATGTGAGGTACAATGTGTGATTTGAGCTTTAGTAAGGTTTCTTTTATAAATGTAGGTGCCCTTGCATTTGGAGCATAGATGTTCCAAATTGAGAGTTCATCCTGGTAGAATTTTCCTTTGATGAGTATGAAGTGTCCTTCTTACCTTTTTTGGTAACTTCTGGTTGAAATTTGATTTTATTTGATATTAGAATGGCTACTTCAGCTTGTTTCTTGGGACCTTTCGCTTGGAAAATTTCTTTTCAGCCTTTTACTCTGAGGTAGAGTCTGTCTTTGCCACTGAGGTGCATTTCCTGTATTCAGCAAAAGAGTTATTAAGGAAAAGTGATTGTTGTTTCCTGTTATTTCTGTTTTTAGTGGTGGAATTATGTTTGTGTGGGTATCTTCTTTTGGCTTACTTGTAAGAAGATTACTTTCTTGCTTTTTCTAGGGTGTAGTTTCCCCCTCATGAGTGTTCCATCTATTATCCTTTGTAGGGCTGAATTTGTGTAAAGATAGTGTATAAATATGCTTTTGTCATGGAATATCTTGGTTTCTCCATCTATGATAATTGAGTTTTGCTGGATACAGTAGCCTCAGTTGGCATTTGTGTTCTCTTAGGGTTTATATGACATCTGCTCAGGATCTTCT